>NC_054536.1:27049511-27112011 GCF_017654505.1 Polyodon spathula
GATAGCTCCCTTTCACTCATCTTTCCTGTTTAAATGCATCAGGGATTTGTTTTTTCCAATTGATCTGTTTGTTTGAATCATGAATACATTTTAAAGAGAGAGCCCAACAAATTACAATCCAAGATCTTTACTAAACATTATATTTAGGATAACAGATATACATTCAAAGCAGACTTGTGTAGATTAAAGTTCTCTAGCTACTGTAACAAAGTGTAAAACTAACTGTCAACCTCACCGCAGGCACATTTGGTTCAAACTATAGTAATTAATGTGTACGACGCATCTGCCATTCATGTGTGCAATTCAAAATATACATATTTTGAAAGTTCACATTACTCTACCCTTAGACAGTCACATATTACACACCATGGAGAAAATTTAATCCCTGCTGATGCATTTGCAAATATTTATTGCTTTGGTTCCACCGCTATGTAAACCATTCTGGGATCAACACAAGACTACATAATAAAGAGACTTCTAGGAAAATGTGTACTCTGTATTTTTGCTTTAGTCCTGTGAATATTTTCTTGAGCTTAATTAAGATGTTTTCCTTTTGTTTTTTTGTAGTTTTTTATAGGATTAAGTTGATAAGTCAAACAATATTAGGTTATTATCATAACCCTGGTTCCCTGAAATAGAAATGTAACCATTACCAAATGGGTATTTACCTCCTAAAGACCTGGAAACCTGTCCTTAACACAGTAGTTCCAAAACCAGGGTTTTGAGGATCCACGACGTTAAGTCTGTAGAACCTAGTAAAGGTATGGGGAGAAGCCCACACCGCTACATTGTAAATGTCCTTGACAGATGTGTCTGTTACATTTGAAAAATCTCTGCTTAGACAGGGCTTAACCATGGGACTTAGCCCCACAGCAGACAAAAAATAGTTCAGACTGCCTCCAACTTTTCATCCTGTCAGTGTCGTACTCCAGGGCCCGCAATGGGCAGAGTGCATGGAGCCATCGCTCCCTGTCTGACTGGAAAGGAAGTGAATGGAAAGCCTCAAATTCCACAGATTGGTTGACATGGAATGATGAGATTGTCTTCTGCAAAAAGGCAGGATTGGTATGGAGCGTAAAACCTTAGTCCTGGCCTCTGTAAAAATGAAGCGGGCTTTCGTACGGAGAATGCCTGTATCTCGCTCACCCGCTTTGCGGCGGTGACAGCAAACAAGAAAGCCACTTTGAATGATAAATATTTTCAGCTCAGCTGAATGCATGGGCTCAAATGGAGGCTTCACGATTGCATTAAGCACCATGTAGCTCCTGGGAAGACAGTCAATCTTGACATGGCAAGCTGAAATAGCTGCCAGACAGAACTTTAATGTGGAGGGGAATTTCCCCTTGTCAAACAGGTCCTGCAAAAATTTGCAGTATTACAGCCATGGGACAAGTCACAGGGTCGAACCCATGGGCAGACACCGTGTCTGAAAGAAGCCCCATTTGTACCCGTACTGGGAATGTGGGGACGCTGCTCTGGCATTTTGCAGGATGTCAACAACCCTATTGGAAAGACTCAGCCAGCTCAAATGCAGATGTTCAGGGGCCAGACCCGGGACGGTACAGGGTCAGTTCGGTGACTTTAGCAGTCAGTACGGTACCCGAACTCGCAACCCACCGCAACATCGTCTTCTTATCCGTGACCCGAACCTATTAAATAAGACCTGCAACCTAACCCGAACCCACAAGTGTTTGTCCTTTACCTATGGCTTGTGTTGACTGACTCTCACGCTCTCACATTCGCACAGATATCTCTACAATTTTCCACAGATTGAGTTTATACAATAGGCTATGCAGCATGGTAGCTCCCTCTAGTGGTCTGGATATATTTTAACATAGTAATATATTAACATTCTCTATTTACTTAGCTAACATATTAACTATCTCTAAGACAAAATAACTGTCTATTCCTTTCATGCCACCTGTTGAAAGGGAGCTACACCTGTGTTTTCACAGAGATGATGTACCCCCAGTCTAGTGGCTGTCATACACAAAAACATGACCAGTTTTACAAGCAACGTATCCAGTCACGTTCATTATTTTCATTTGCTATGATTCCAAAAGAATTCTACACTTCTGGTTTACCCCTGGCACTGTTATCCACTATTTGATATAAACCCAGCATTATATTTTGTTTCACATCATCAACAGACATTTTTAATATCCCCAAGCAAACATGTTAAAAAGGGTCTTGCGACATATCAAACAAGGGGCAAAACAAACTGAGAACAACTTAGTTGACTCCTCCATAATCGCCTCTGCCTCTGCAGGAAATACATTTACCTTCTAATATGTTATTTGGGAAAGGGTAACAGACGAGTAAGCTAAAAGGACAGAAAACATTTTTGGTGATTCAAATTCAGACCCAAGCCTGACCTGGAAATGGCATTTTTTGACCCACACCCAAACCGCAAACCACGAAACAGTTCACATTCCGACCCGAACCGACCCGCTTTGTGGGTCACCCGACCTGATGTAGCACTCTAACACGTGTGTCATAGCACCATGCTGCTGATAGGCCTGCGTTTAGTTTCTGAAAACAAAATAATAAGAATAATAAAAATAAATAATGTAAAATCCTCAATAAAAAACACAGCATAAAAAATTACTTAAAATATACAAACAGTCTCATAATTTTAGCCGAAGCCAAAATTAGGCTCTCCTGTTTCAGATCAGTCTTGAAAGGAAAAACGGTGATGAGGTCTGTGAGTGCAATAAGTTTATGTCCTTGGGGGCAGGCCATGACTGCGTCACAGGCTCTCGAGCAGCTTTAATATCAATGACTCAGGTTTCCGGGTCTTTAGGAGGTAAATACCCATGTGGTAATGGTTACATTTCATACTTGAAAGGGAACAAATCATTAGAGCACTGATGTATAGTACAAACTTCACTAAAAGCCTCAATTGATTAAAACTTGACAAAAATAAATAAATAAATAAACAAATAAATAAATAAATCCTCCATTCAAACAAGCTCAGGCAAACATATTTTTTAGGCTTTTTCTAGGATTAGATTCAATGTATCAAAAACTCACGAACTTACTTTGGCTCCAAAAAGTACTGAGACAGACATTCTGTTTTTTATGCCATTAAAATGATTTTATTTGCCTTTGCACTAGCTTCAGAATAACGAACTAAGGCTAACAAACCTCAGTGGCTTCAACCAAGGCCTTATTATAATGCAACTTAAAATGTGCTTAACTTAATGCATTCTAGTGTAAATCACTGCTTGATTGTTTTAGCAGCTTACCCCCAAGTTTGAAGTTTCCATGACTGTAGTAGATAAGAGCGTGACATTGTAAATGTCCTCTCATGCCTTATCGTCTTCCAGCGTACACACACTCCCTCTAGCTACTGTAACTCAGGGAATTCCTGGTACAACATTGTGTAGATGGGTGTCTGGAGGCTGCCAGGAGGAGGGTCACTGCTAGAGGGCTTAAGCTAATGAACACTGTATCAACTCATTAGGCATGTCACCCTGTCAAGAAGCACTGATCACTGGCTGAGTACCTTGTTTATCAATTACCTAATTGGGGAATGGCCACACCTGTGATTGCTGGCAGGGACATATTTAACCCCATCCTTGACAACCTTACATTCCCACACACCCACTATTTATAGCAGCAGGGCTTCTGCCCTGCCACAGAAATATTGAAATGTTTAGGTTTTTTTGGCACATGTCCACTTGGAATAGTGCTAGTTTAATTTGAGAATACTACATTAGATTATTCTATTTATCTGACTGCAATAATTAAACTAGAAGGGTGTTTGCCTAACATGGCAAATAACATCAATGTGTGCTTGCAAATGAGTATGATCACAGATCTATTAATAATCATAGATCTGTTGATAATGTAGGTTTTGATGGAATTATTTTCTATACAAATATACAACTGTGCCTGTTTTTCTCTTACTATTACTGTATGTAGCTGTTTAAAGATGACAACATTTGCATGTTGATAGTTTTTGTGTTTGCATTGCAGCTCTAGTCAATCTTTCCCTATGCATCTCTGCTCCTGAGGCATACTTTCGCCGTGAAACCCTTTGAAAACATTACAAAATGACAAAACATACCCCAAAATGCAGGTTACTGGAGAACATTTCCTGTTGCAGCATATCCTGACATCTTCTTTAAAACACAGATGTATTTGGTGCATGCAATTCTCAATACCTATTGAAAACCATCCTTTTCAGCCTCACAGGCTTTCATAGAAACAAATAAACAGTATAATCAGTATAATCCAGTAAGTGAGGTTAAGAGCCTACTTCTTTCCAATGCCAAACAGTGCGTTTTATACAAGTCATCAAAGGGTGTTAAAAATGCAGTTGAAAGTTTTGAAGGTCCTTTTTATAAAGTTCTGCGTTTTATAGTTAAAACCCCTCTGCTGTGTTTTCTCATTTCTTACTTCTGGCGTATATCACTTTTTACTTTGAATACATTAGGTGCCTTAGATGTTTCTTCGCTGTTACTGTTGATGTATTTATCTAGCGTCCCTTTGTCTGGTTGCTGTTAATACGTTATAAGGACCTGTCACTGTTGAGTAATTAGAGATCCAGTATGTGGGTATTCGAAACATTTACTCTTGATATATTCTAATATCTTATTATTTGAAATTCCCACCACTAGTTCACATGCACCTGTCATAATATATAACAAGACATTACCCTTGCATGCACAAACACTTGATTACACCTTAAACAGAAACAGCAATCAAGCTCTTCAAGTGAGACAAGGGACATATAAACTCCCCAGCATATCTTAAAGATTAAAATACTATAATTTTAAACAGCATAATACAGTACAAACCCTGAGAGACATCCAGTTTCTCACACAGTATCTTGTTACACTAAACAAGTCAAATTCAAAACATGCTAATTTTATCTTCCATGAGAAAGCTTCAAAAATTGAGCTACAAAACCTCCTGAACAAAATCCTGCATCATTCATTAATGACAGAAAATAAAAAACACTCCTCCTTCCAAAATTATTTTTTCTGTGCACAGTCCTGGCTCCTGTTTCTCTCAATCATCTCTAAAAAATATATTTCCTGACAAACTTAAAAAAAAAAAAAAAAAAAAAAGGTTTTCCCCATTCATATATTACAAACTGTAGGACTGGTCACCCAAAATAGCTATTGCAGATTATGGCATAAACTTATTATTGGCTTGCTGTATATTCCAAGACACCAATCCTTCTATAGGCCTATATTGTTTTCTGGGGCTTGTTTACAGAGAAGGCCAAACTTGTCTTTGATACCTTTAATCTCTGAATGTCAGGGTTAGTTCAAATCAAACTACCATCAAATCTTTTGGCAAAACTGTCAGTCTTTGCTCGAGAAAGGATGAATGACCTCAGGCCAGAAATATGGTACTGTACATGAATTAATTGTTGTTCTTTGTGAGCTGTATGCCATGACACATCTGAAACAAACCCCATGATATCCACTACACCATGCTGAGTTTCTACCTATATTTTGTCAATATCAATATGGTTAATGTAACTGGCTTTAAAATCATAGCCTTCGACGCCTCATCAACCACAAAGTCAATTCAAAACAATGACATACATCAACGCTCTGATGATTTGTTCCCTTTCAAGTACGTACTGTAACCATTACCGCATAGAATTCCCTCTATAAATTGAAAGTGCAGACAGACTAACTAAAGATTTCTTATGGTTAGAGACAGTTTTAGTTGGATTGTGTAACTACTGAGAATAAACAAGTGCATTATAGAGTTACAGGATGGCAAGCTATATCAAACCTTGTATCACCTAAACAGACTTAACTCCTACTTGTGCCAGTATTCTCTCATTCCCATCACACAAATGATGTACTCACTGTAAATACACTAAGAACACCTTTTTAAAGGGTTCTACATTTTGTTGGTTAATTAAATCAATATCATAACAAAATCTTCACTTAGATATATTATGATGCTATCAGCAATCATTTTTGGGTGAGTTCTACATAGTGTTTTTAAAGTAAACGAGATCATCCAGACGTTGCTGTGCAGCACATGTAGAGATCAGAAATTAAGTGTTTGTGTTTAAGTAATAAATAACTAACAGCATTCGATCACTGAATTATCTGAAAAAAAAAAAAAACCTCTGAAGGATCTTTGACCGATGCTATGGTAGTAAAAAGCCAGTCTAGATTTATCTTCTGTCTTACTGCGAACAAAATTTTATGAAACCAGTGACTTCAATTCTAAAGTGGCAATTACATGCACTATAGCAACTTTTTGTACACAGGTGCAATTAGTTTTTTGATCAATTTCTATCTGCATTATACTAGCATGCAAGCAAAATCCATTTTAAATATAATTTGTCCACATCAGAAACTGAATTTGCACTTTGACAAACTGAAGCAACAATTAATCTATTAATAAAACCACTAGATAGGCTATTTAGGGTGGTTTAAAAAAATTAAAAGGTTAATAGCTACATGTAGTCTAATACAATTATTATCCACAGTGGCCCAAGACTGTTAAGATGATAGCAGACTGATTTAAAAGCAGACTGATAACAGGCTACCGCATTTCATGTAATAATTTGAAGTAATGGCATAAGAATGATGAATATACTAACACAATCACATGCAAGCTGCTGATCTTCCCAGACTACATGAACTGACCTTAGTTAAAAGGTTGAAGCAAAAATGTCACTAACTGCAAAAAATGTAAACAGTGCACAGTAAACAAAACAGACAGCAAATCCACTCGTTCTTAGATACCGAGAGGAGTAATACCCTCTCAAGTAATACTGCAGTGGCACAACAGTTTTTCACAATTAGTCAGCTTTATGGAAACATGCTAAATCCAGCAGATATCATGTGACTAGCTCAGACAAATTATATTTTCACTGCTTTTTACATTACGTTTGAGAAACTACTATAACAATAAGAGAATAGCTTTGCCATTTGTCACATATTACCCTTTTTTGGCAACACTATAGAATTTTGGTATTTTTTGAGATGAGACATGGTGGTCTGTAGCTCAGCCCACTCAGACATTACCATTATATTTAAATTCCATGAATAATTAAAATGAAATTCAGGGCTGACTGGTGACAAAAGAAATAGGCCTAGCCAGGTAAAGAAGCCTCCAAAAAACAACCAAGACAATTGCAGTGGTCTTTGTTAGTTAGTCCCAGTTTAGTGTCTTCTCTAACTTGGCTGGTAGGCATCACGTCTTAATGGGTCTGCCTTAAATTTTGCCAGTATACACTCTTTAAAATGTTTGCTGTTATTGCTGTCACAACTATCCAAATCCATTGTAATGACTAAAATCCAAACACATGACTTTTTAAAGGTTTCTTCTCATGACCTGCAAGGTTCCAGTTAATCTTCTTTAAGAGACAGCTCTTTTGAAAGGGTTTTGCAGAACAATATGTTACTTTAGTGCGACAGGTAAAAACAGTAAACAGACCTCAATATGAGTCTGTTAATCTTGATGATTCTTTATGCATAGATGACTCAGAGATTCAAAAAATAGATTTTGTGGTTAATAACAATAATAATACTAGATCTCTTTTCTCATGATGCTTGGCTGAAACTAAAATAGTCATATTCAAAACATTTAAACTAAACATGTTTCTTATGAGTTAAGTAACAACCGTGCAAGCATCAAAGCTTAAGCACACTCATTGTCTTTATTACCTATTATTGTATAAACTCAAGATTTTCACTTGATGGAGAGTTCCAAGAAAACATGTAAGAACACAGCACTGAGATACTGGAATACATTACATGTATAATGCTGTGTACTGTAAATTAAATGTAATGTGTAATGTGCTTGTTTTCAAACAGCCTGATAACTACAATCAACAACCACCCAACTGTATGGTCTGTCTTCTATCTCTTTGTAACTTACCTCTTCCAAAACATTGGGAGCTAAAGGAAGTACCATCACCCTGTGCTTTTAAAAGTTTGCATTTTAGCTGGGAATGTAACAAAATAAAATAATTAAAAAGGTGTATATATTTAAATTGCTTTTTAAAACTTCAGGGTTGATCTTGAATCTAAAACTGGAACTCATCTATTGGATTAAATACACACAGATGCTCTCTTGCCAAACCAACATTGTCCTGTTGCCTCAACTACCAAGAATGGACTGATCTAGGATTAACTATGAATGTCTGTCTGTGACTTCAGATGTAATTGCATAATAAATGCTTTTGAGCAACACGCTGTAAAACATCTGACCTAGAACTGGTGGAAAATAACCATCAATAACTGATTTTGTCTGTTTTTTGTAATTATTTAAGGGAGAAAAGGGGTGATGGCTTGTGGTTTTGTGACTTCTACTGAAAACAATTTATTTTCCTACCAATCGGCTTTAGACATTAACAGACAAAAAAAAAAAAAAAAAAAATAATAATAATAATAATAATAATAATAATAATAATAATAATAATAATAATAATATAATAAAAATAATAATAATGTTGGAAGCCTTTAGCTACCAAGGTAAGTTGTGCAACTGGCAAGAACCACACAAAACAATGTGGCAACGAGGCACATCGTAATCTATTGATGTATAATGCAGCCTCTGTGGTGTAATGGATCATAAATCCCTTCTGTCTGGATAAGCAGTAGCAGTTATAAGTACCCCCTCAGGGAAAGGAGAGTGTTAGAATGGATCTCCAGAGCACATTACTGACATGCTCCATACAAAGCAGGTAATTAAGGCGCATTCAGAACAAAGAAAGTTTCACTTTGAAAAATGCTACAAAAATAATTACTGGCACAGTGCTTGGTAAAATAAAAATATACATTTGCATGAATGATTCAATAGCAGACTGCAGGCAAAGGTGAAATAATAATTACATTGGTAGCCCAGACATCATAGCTATGCTGGTTGTATACGCTAGTTGGCTCTGTAGATATGTGTTTCACTACAAAATAAATGGTAAAAGAAACAAAAAAAATGTTATTGGCCTATGCCAAAATAAATTTGACTGCATGCTTGGATATGAAATATAAATCTATACTGAGGATAGATGTAGTAAGCTTATTTTAAAGTAAACTATCCTAAATACAGTACAACATAAATTGGCACACTTTACTGGATCACCAGAAATAAAAAGTAATAAACAAACATATATATATATATATATAAACTTAAATATACATATAAATAAAATATTGAAAGTCTCCAATATCTGGTTGTTATGGCAACATTATGATGAATTGCCAATGCCCCTGTGTACAACAGTTTTTTAAGCATGTTCACTGATGTTGTGCTTAGAAACAAGTTCATGCTCCCGAGGTGATGTGAAGAATTGCCAAATAATTTGCTGCTTGGTTACAGGTACATCCTGGATTGGTAAACCCATGCGCCAATAGAAAACAACAGGTCTCTTTTGTACCTAAGGCAGCAGGTTCAAGAAAGGTGCAGTAATGTATAGAAAACACCCTTGTGAAATGATTGAGCTGACAAATACTCAACTCTTTGAGGTCCATTTTTTCCAACCTTACTGTTTGGAACACTTAAGCATTTACGTGAGGCCAGGGCAAAGGGCAAACCGTTTAGGACAATAGCACAGTGCTCCTGTTAAATTGCAGGTTTTAAGACATGAACCCGTGCACAGCGAAAATGCAATTTCAATGGAATGCAGAACAAAGTAAGTCCTTAACAAACAGTTCATCTTATTTGTATAATGAGATTCCACTTAGGCACAAACCACCAGTGTAGCAAATGACATTAGAAGTGCTGGGAATGCTTTTGATATGCTGTGAAATATCAACACATGTAAAACTGTACTTATAAAAATAAAATAAACAAGCCAGAAATAATTTTCACAAATCAGATCTAAGGGCAAAGTTATCTATTTGACTGCTATTATAAGAACAGATGTACAGCTACAAGCTTGCACAGTAATCAAATTGCAAGAGTTAACAGAAGTACAATTCTAATACAACACACTGTGAAATACTGGGGACATACATAAGACTGTTGAATGGACAGACAAACAGCCTTAATATACCCTCAGATTATGGTACATTAATTCACATGTGCTAAAGGGTCTTAGTAAGTTTAGTCACAATTAAACAATTGGTTCTCTAAAACATAAGGCCTAGTACCAGGCTTGGTTCTAAGTTTAGAGAACAACTGAAGATTACAATTGTAATATTAATGCATATACCCTTCTCATTGTTTTTTTTCAGCAGAAGAATATGTAATATAAATGTAAATTACATATTAACAGTGATCTTGCTGCTTCACAAACTGGACAGAAAAAAAAAAAAAAAAAACACAACCACAGCATCCAGTTAAATATTTTTTTCTCAAACTACTGGTTTACGTGGCCAGAGAGAGAGTATCATTTCAATACTAGGGATGGGTCACTGTAGTCGAATACATGATTACACAAAAATAAAATAAAATATTCAAATAGCATATTACATATTCGAGTACAAGAAAGAAAAAAAGCCTTATATATTAAATACTAGTAGAAGCAAACGTGTCTTTTATTAAAATGCGGACGCTTAAAAGTCAGAAGTTGTTATTTGCATATTTAATGTAAGGACCCTAATTAATTATGCAATGCTTGTAACAGTACAATTCTACAGTAAATGTATTCTGTTTGAAATTGTTGCCAGTGATGTTGCCTTGTTTTCAGCTAATATTAACAGATCCCTGCTTGAGTTCCCCTGTAATCACTGCACAAGGCAGCTTCTGCAGCTGTTGCTGGCATGGCCGTAACTCGCAACGAGGACACCAAGGTCGTGTCCTCAGTTGTTTTTTTGTATCATAAATGCTGATGCTCATGTAAAAATTCTGGTAAACTACAAAAGACATTTATTTTCTCTGTAGGTTTGCTGTGTAACATTGATTTGGAGGCTGAGTAGTAAATACAAAGCAGTATGAAATACTGCCAGCGATAGCTTGAAACCTCAGTAAAGTTTAACCTTGGTATAATGTCAGCTCTGGTTATGACCGTGGTTGCTAGGCAGTCGTGAAACCATTTCTAGGAGTACTGCACCGGCGAACTTTAAATGTGTGAAATGAATAAATAATATTAAATGAATAAGAAATAAATGTATATAACCTGGGGTAACATTGAAATTAGAAAGGTAATTTAACTTTATGATGAATATAAAGAAATACTAAATGCTAAGCAAAACTATAATGAATGATATGTATTAGTTAAATGGGTTGGGAGATATCTGCATCCTGATTGGCTGATAGGCATTCCAAGCCATTGAATTATTACAGTATAACCAAAAGGGAAAATACAAGTCCCAGCAACTAAGACTTTTTATAAAGAGATATTATTGTGGCAAGCGTTTAAGAAGGTTTTAAATGTTTGTGTTTTTTTTTTAATTGGCCGCCATTCCCCCCCCCTCCCCCCCAATAAAAACAAAATAATAATACAATGTCAGACTTCCTCCATGTAAATTTGAACTTGTTTGGTGACTCCAATGTCCACACATTCCTGGAGGATTTAGACCGCAGCAGTGCGGTAACGGAACCAACAGTAATAATTTCTTTAAAAGGTCGGGAAAAAAACGAACCAGCAAGTACTACAAGACACCCCTCTCTCAGTATTGCTGAAATTAGTACAACTGAAGCCAATAAAGAAGAGTGGAATATTAAAATAATAACTGATGGGCTGCCAGTTTTTAATGATCGGTCAGCACAAACAAAAAATAATATGGACTGGAAAACTGCATCCAACACTGAAATAAACACAGTTTTAAGAAGTTTCTTTACTGAAGTGAGAACATCAGGTGGCACACAGTATTCAGTTAGCAGCTACACACGCTTGCGAGCTGGCCTGAATTTCTTTTTTTTAATTCTCCCACACTAGGACGATCTATAAACCTAACTTCGGATACCCACTTTAAAAAAGCAAACAGCGTCTTCATTTACACAACATCACGTTGAGGTATCCCAAACAGACTTAAACAAACTTAAGTCATCGATAGCCAAGACGCAGCTATCTCTCAACTGATTTTATAAGGTAGTTTAAGAAGCTATTGGGACAGGAAGTCCTGGAGTTACATCTTCTCTGGAGTACCGTCATAAAACTTGTAAACAAAAGGCAGAAACAAACTCCCCTACTCACAAAACAGTGCCACCTACTGCACAATCTGTCCAACTGTGTAACCAGCCATTTAATTTTAAAAACTGTACATTCACTGGTACAGTCAACTTCATGGGACAAATACTGAAATTACTCTAATTTATTGACTTTATTTGAATTTATTTAATTTATTATTAAAAATAATTTATTTATCTATTAAATTCATTGGACCTACTACATTTACAGGAACTATTTTTCCTAGCGTAGTAATATATTTAGGAAAAAATAAACCTCTATTAATTTTTAAATAAAAATGTGTCTATATCCCAGCAACTAAAAACTAGCAACCTATTTCATAAGCGCAATAAGGCACTCCAGGGTGTTGGTTGTGCTAGAATAACCACACTTCCAGTGGCTAAAGGGCTTACTATGCCTCAGTGTCATGTCTTATTGCTTACTTATTGTATTCATTTATATTCACAGTATTAGATTGTGTCACTAGAGCCTCACATGGGGTGTCTACTTAGAGTATGGAGCTAATTGGAGTTCTTGTTCTAAGGCAGGGGTTCTCAAACTCAGTTCTGAGGACCCCTGTGTCTGCTGGTTTTCATTCCAACTGAGCTCTCAATTACTTAACTAGACCCTTAATTGAACGGATAATTTGCTTAATTAGACATTTTTACTTGTTTTCAGCTCTTAAACCGTTGCAGTTCAATTTACTTATTCAATGTTACAGCTAACTTGAAATCTTGAAATAAGGGATATTGAATAAACATTGTTGGTCATGGCTGCCCGTGTGTGCATCTGTAAACAATACAAAACTGTGCAGTGACTAATCAAGCAAGATATTTGGAAGGGAGTTATTTTTAAACTCTGGACTGCAATTCATGTAAAACCCCTATTGTTGACTTTCTGTGAATGGATGGAGTAACGTCAACAGTAAAAGTACAACCAGGTATTGTTTTGAATTATTTACAGGTTATTGAATAAACAAAGAACATTGACTTAGATTCATCTGAGGTCAGTACTTTATGGCTAGTTGTAATTGGTAGTTATGGAGTATATTTGCTATTGTTTTGGCCAGGTTACAATACTTGCACTGTTCAGATTGTTTTATGAATGTTTTTATTTGTTAGATTAAATAGAGTATTGAATGAAGAAATCATGTTTTAGTCATTTTTCAACTTTACAACTTTTCAGCTTACACTGTTATGCTGTCTGCTTGTAGTACATTTGCCTTTTATTCTTGGGAGCGTAAGAGCAGGGACTAGAGTTCGGGTAAATCAAACATGACAATTTTGCCTATGTATTCGAATAGGAAACTATTCGAAATTGCCATTCAATACCAAGTGCTATTATTTAAATTACATAGATCTGTCCAGCATTATGATGCAGAATCACACAGTTATTAGTCATTTTAATAATTTTAAGCAATTAAATCCTTCTCTATTTCCAGGTTTTATTGTCTGCTTTCACCATTCCTGGCAGTTTTGTAGCCTGACACATATTCCAGATCCTTCTTCAAGCATAAGGCACAAAAAAATGTATAATGTAAATGCTTCGTATAAACAGGTGGTCAGACAGTACAGAGCAATGTGATTTGTGCTTTCTCATTTCACGACTACCCTGGAATAATTACATTGAGCCCATTAGCAGCACAGAAAAAAAGAGGGGTTTAGGTACATTTAGACTACTCAAGAAACAACTAATTAATAAACAAAGTTATTAACCCATTCCTATTTCCCATATCCATTCTCTTTTGAAACTGGTGGCTAAAATTACATTCTGCTGAGTCCAGTATTTTCAAAACCATTCTGCTGAGTCCAGTATTTTCAAAACCACTTTGCCAATGGAATGAACAGGCCCTTAAATCCAACCATTGTGGGTGACATAATTACCCAGTACTTTCACAGTAGCCTCAAGAGAGGCACACATTTTTTTCCCTTCTTTTGTTGTGCCGGTCATATTGTATAACAAGTCAGCAGTATTAGAAAACTCTGTATCACATGTAGCTGCTACAATTGCCAGCACTCATTCATACACATTGAAATCTATATCCATAAAAAGCCACAAAAAATAAATAATGACCTTGGATAAGATTAAACAGTAAAGACAGATAATGTGTGAGAGAGAGAGAGAGAGAGAGAGAGAGAGCGAGAGAGAGAGGACAAGAAATCCGAGTGCTTCATTGCACCTCTATAAATAGCCAGTCTAAGAGTTTCTCTAAAACAGCAGCTAAACATTGTGCAATAGCAGGTCTGCTTCAGTATGTCTCACAGAGCTGACAGAAACAAACTGCTGGCATTTCAGTGGGCTCATACCAATCAAAAGCCCCCAAAACATCATCTGTAAATGTTTGTTTAAATAAATGATACATCTGTGGAAGGTTTAAAGTCGAAAAGCGTTCTAACTAAAACCAAGCTAACCTGTCTGTAGGTTCCATCCATCAAGGTGTCCAGATTTTGAAGAGGAGCAGGAGTTTTGTCTTTAAAACGTGTCAACAGTCTGCGCTGGATGGCTCTAAACTGCACAGCCCTCTCCGACAGAAGGTCCTGGTATTTCTCAGAGTTCAGACGCAACTGCAATTAATAAATCAAAGTGATTTCTTATGAAAAGCTGTTTTATCTCTACAGGCAAATATGGACAAAACATAAGAAATGAGAAGAGGCCGTTCAGCCCACCAAGGATCACCCCTTCCTTTGAATGTTGCTAGAGTTTTAGATGTTACTACGTAACCTGATAGGCTATTCTGTGAACTTATACATCTTATACAACTTTCTACCTCCTGTTCTAAACTTTTACTTGGTCTCACGACCCTTGTCCTAATCTCTGTGCTTTAGTATTTAACTTCTATACGTTTTAGGATTTTATAAGCTTCAACCCTTTAATTGCCACGTTAAACAGAGTAGATACCTTGTTTTAGAGTATTTATAAGCTTGTTTGTATTATTATTATTATGATGAAAATAATTGCAAAATGTCTGGGGTTGGGATTAATCTAAAACTATCACAAACCTCAAAATGGCGATCAATTTTTTCAAAGTACTCCTGTAGAGGAATAGGTCCAGCAAAGCTGCACCTGAAGTCTCTGGCCCCTTGCTTGGCAAAATGCTTTTCAAAGCGCGTACTGAATTCTTGGATTATCAGCCAAAGATCTTCAAATGCTTCACTCTGAATTCTGTATCGCTCTTTGGGGGGGGGATTAAAAAAAATTAAAAAAAAGGTAAAATGCCTTTTCCTTTAAAGGTCTCACTGAATTAAACATCTATACCGCATATTTATATATTGAACTTACATTGAACAATTTACCTTATAATTTTGCATTGTGAGCACTGCAATGTGGAGACTTAAAATGCCAGACTCAATATTCTTTAAACTGTCACATGAAAAATGTAACTAATTAAATATTAAAGTAACTAAATATTAAATAATAAAGAAATGGGACTCCTGAGTGGCGAATACAGTAAAGGCGCTCCTCGTGGAGTGCAGGACAGCCTGGAGGTCGCTGGTTCGGGTTCAGTAAAAAAAAAAAAAAACAGTAATGTTACCAGTTCATTGCAGTGTGTGCTTGTCTGAATCCAGGGATACTTACGGGATGTTTTTGATGCCAGCAGAGTGACCCTGGAACCTGCAATCAGCTGGAGGCCAAGAGCATTCACCTGCTCTTCTTCAAATGCCTCTACAAAGTCTTGTGCAGCACAATTAAGAGAAACAAAGATTTAAGTTAGAATTCACATGCAGCTCATTCACTGCTAATAACAAAACATACCAGTAATATTATTGTAGGACTCAAAAGAAGAAAAAAAAAAAACATGCAGACACTAATAGTCACTCATTTGCATGGTTGTTTATATGCAGTTATTTGCTAGCCAAAAAAATGCGCATTTGTTTTATTTGGATGGGAAATTTGAACTTGAAAGTATGGTTATCATCTTCAGACTAAGTCTTGTGAATGTTTTTTTTTCTATATTTATTAAGAGTGTACATACAAAGATACACACCTTTTCAAGCATATTCCAGCAACCACACAGTCACCATATTATACAAGCATAACATGTGCTGGTCAGAAAGGAAACCTGGAAATTATACAGGTTTACTCTCTATCCTTGATCTAATTTCAGAAACACTGGGAGACTGTTACAGTCAGCTCAGTGTTGAAGGACAAGCTGGTTGCACGGGCACCCACTATGATGCATCTTAGAAAAGCTACTGAGATTGTTTTACTTTCCCATAACTGTTGTAAAAACACAGCTTATATAGGTCTAGAGGATCACACGACATGTTAGGCAACCACATAAATTCTCTTATGTAACCAGACTAGGGAATTTTGTAATTGTACTTCCGTTCTCTAATATACAATTGGATACCTGCTATCATTCCATGAATGTGTGTAATCCAGATGTTTTATAATATACTTAATATCACACTCTCTACTACAGTATGGCTTCTGTTTTTGTTTTTTTTGTTGTTGTTTTTTTATTAATTTCATTTTTTGGTGCTTATTTTTAGCTATTTTTGAGTTATGTGCATTTCCTTGGGGGGCTTCTGCTTTTTAAATACTGTAAGACATTATTGTTTTCGGTTACTATTGTTTTTTTCTGTCACAATATGTACATTAACTTGGCAGTACTGTACTTGCACACTTCAAATTGTACCTTCTTTTCTTTGCTGTCTTCCACAATGAAATCCTTAAGGTCACGGGCTTATTCTTCTGGGGTTTTTGTGTGTTTAGGCTTTTTTTTTTGCATTTCACACAATTTGCAAATTTGTTTTAAATTCCACAAGCACAAGTGCAATCGTACTGTAATATAGCTTTAAATTTCACAAGCGTGTTACAATCCTCCAATAGAAATGTAGGAATTTGCTGCCACTAGTAGTTGAGGTGGGTTTAAAGTATTCAGAACAAATCCATGCAAGATACAGGTCAGGAAGTAGGGACAGTGCCCAACTGCAATTGGAAAGGTATTTACAGTGCTATCCCATTCTAACGCGACCTGTTATAGTGCGGAATTGGTTATAACGTGGTAAGGTTGTGGCTCCCATTTCCCCCATAATGCAATCTGACTCACAAACATTGGGTGAACATTCCAGATATGCAGTAAGAAGCATGTCAGACAGCAAAAAAATGTAAATCTTTCTCTGTTAAAATGAAACTTGGTGTGGTGGACAGAGTAAGAAAAGGTGAAACTCATGCAGCAGTTTCAAAAGATATAAATAAGTTGTAGAATCTAGATTGTGTGGATGGCTAAAAGACAAAAAACTAAGAGGTTTTCTTGATAATATTTACTACAAAGAGCAGCTCTAGGGAAAAAAATGCGCTGAGCTAAAGACAATGAATTACACTGTTTTATTTGCTTGGTTTCTGCAAGAATGTCAACAGTGAGACAGGGACATGAAAGCATATAGAGGGGTGCCCACATCAGCAAGAGCAGAGCTGAGTGAGACAAGCTGCTTGTGAATGTGCTGATGTGGGAGCGCAAGACTGTTGTTTTTGGTGCGGCCCAGGCTAACAGGGGCCAGGTATAATCGTCCCAATAAACTGTGGATTCGAGTATCCTCAAACTGTGTGCGTCTCCTTCCTTCATTTTCCACCTTATGCTACAATATTAATTTGGCTTCTGGGCATTATAAATAATTTTGGGAACAAAACTAGCAATATTTGTTATGGCGAAACACAATAACGCGGTCTCTAAAATAATGGACCACGACAACCGCATTACAGCACAGTATTTATGTTGTTCACATGTAAAGGGGACAAGTCAACGTGAATTGAGTAACAATTTCCAGTGTTTTTGTTTATTGGATATACGCCAATTTTATTCTTTTGTACCGGGGGGTGTTTTATAATTTTTTTTTTTATCAGTTAAAACCAAAAATTAGAAGTCCTAAGTATACCATATTCAATAAGATTTCTGATTATGAAATGGTATTTGTCACATAGATTGCTACCTGGGAAGATTTCTAGAAGATTGACTGGAAGTTTATTGGTGTCGATGGTCACTTTGTAGTTAGCGTTCTTCAAAGGCGATGCTGGAATACAAACCAATCTTAGTGGTAAACTGAAGTTACACTGTGAAACCCGTGGTATACCTGAAAGATTTAAAAAAAAAAAAAAAAAAAAAGGCTTAACTGATCTTGCCAAATACATAGATTCATAACCATTTAAATCAATTCTGTTAAAAAAAAAAATCTTTTATCATTTGACTGCAGTTGTATAATAAATAAAATATAGATCTCGTCTCACATACCTAATATATTTCCTATGCAAATGGAATTCTTCACATATATTTTGTAATCTATAAGAACTGAATCTCCATGTTCCAAGTTAGCTTGTTAAAGTAACATAGGACAAGACAGCAGATTTGACAGTCATACAATATAACTGATACTGAGCTGGGAATGAGTGTTGACCTATGACTGCACACATTACTGACTTAACCTATGGGGGTTACTCTACAGTCAGACTCAACTGAAGGAATCTGAGGTTGTAATTACTGTATGTAAGCAGTGCTATGTCATGTTTTTTTTTTTTATTATTATTATTGGTTCAACCCCCCAAATATCAAATGTGTTCCACCATGTAATAATAATAATAATAATAATATACCTAAAACATAAGGTGTACAAGTTCCAAAATCATAATAATAAATTAAGACACATGAGTATCACTATGGCTGATATTTATGCCAAAAGACCATTTTGCTTTGGAGTAAATTCTTTACCCTTCCTTTGAACTATTCCAGTAGCAAGAACTGGTTGCCAGCACTTCTCTAATCCTTTCCTGTTACGTCTGGCCAGGTAGATTAACCCATTTACTGTAATAGTTTACATCTAAGATTTTCACAAAAATGAAGGAATGGTGACCCAAGGGATTATCTACAAATATTCTTTTTTTTTCATTCATTATTCCTAAACCAGGCACTAACTATCACCCCAGACACAAATAACAACCAAAGACTGATACAAAATATGGTAAATTCCCATCTGGAAACTGTAGACTAATCTCTTTCACGAGGTAGGCAAATGAAAGTTACACAGTTATTCAGACTACCAACACCTTAGATGGAGCATTGTGTGCTTTAAATGGTTGCAGTCAAGCAAATTAAAACAGCCACCTCTTCCTTGAATTTTCTTCTATTTTGTCAGTAAGGGCAGGAGCTCCTGTATATGTTATTGAGCATATTAATTTCAATTGCACGTTATTACAATGCCTTAACAGCAAGTATCAAAGTATAGAAACATTTTCCTGAATTTTTTAAGTTTAATGATTCCTAAAGTCAAAGTTGTACTGAATTGTGTTCTTTGATGATTTTCAAAGTTTGTTTAATTACAGTATTTCATTACTTTAACTGTAGGTTAACTTCAGGTTTTACTGAATTCCATTAATTTAATGATTTGTAAAGCTTTGTAATTTGTATGCTTGACGTGACAGAATAGGTTACTAGCTACAAATCATCAGTAGGTTCATGTGTACTAAGTACTTGTGTAGATTAACTTTATTCTACACATTATTAAAGGTGCAGTAATTGTTATTAATACCTGTTCAATTATCAACACAAATCGATTATGCGATGGCATGTCAGGGGTGGAAGGTTCTACCTTCTATCAGACCTGATGTTTTTTTTGTTTTTTTTTCCATACGCAGGTAAAACCCTAATTTGTGGCACTAGAGGCTGAAGATGGCGAGTTGTTAAAGCCACTATTCTGAACTGACATTATACAACACATTTTTTTTATTGAAGTCATTTTCTAGTATTTTTGAGACCAAACTCATTGTTCTTCTTAAGCATCTCTTGTCAACACTGGAAAGCTGTAGATCATTGCATGATCAGTGTCAGTATAAGCTAAGCTTATGACCATGCATGACTTTTACCAATCTTCCAGTTATGCAGCCAATTTGTACTGCTTTTATTCTTTCAAGGTTGAGATGACCCAGGCCAAGGTTTGACCTGGTTGCCTCCCAATCCACAGACATCCTAAATATTTAGCCATAAAGGCAAATATTTTTGATTCAGTTAAAGCAAAACGGGACAGACAAATACCTTTCTAGTACTTTACATTTGTCGGTGTAGGGAATAAGGAGCAAAAGAACATCTAGGAAATCTAAACTATCATAAGGGTTCTTAAGAGTTACAAGACTACTTTTTAGATTTTTGTCTGCATTGCAAACAAAAAAACCAAAAGTAATCTATCATCAAAATTGTCCCCCGGGCAAAATAACTGAATCTGGCAGACAAGTCTGTATTATTACAAAGTAATTTTTCTTCTGGGGTTTACACCATCATTTGTGGATGGCCCCAGTAGAAAAATCCCTTTGGTTACGATCGTGAAGCATCCCCACCATAAATCTTTGCAATGCAACACATATGCATTTTCAGCTGGTGAACTTTTTACCTAGTAGCTGCTAAGACCCTTTATAAAAACAAACCTGTTCATAAACCTGCTATGCTATTCCCTGGCTGCCCGTGGAGTTTATGAGCTGGTGGCTAGCTGATTTAGCTAGTTTTTAAAGTTTTGTGACAGTTTTTTACCTGCACACTTGCATTTAACATTTCACAGGCCCTTCATGAATGTACTGCTTACTACAGTAAGTGTAACATTACACATTGTAATCTCCCTCATTTAACATGTTCATGTCCAGCTTGTGGAATTTTCAAAACCCAATCTTAAAAAGTCTTACAACTACTGTTATTTTATCATGCTCTGTAAGAGAAAATGCATTAATAGAAACAATTTTTGCATACTCTGTATTTTACTGAACATTTAACTAAAATGTACTATTTTATAGCACTGATTTTTTTTTACATTTGCTTTTACATTGTGTCAATATTTATAGTATTGTGCATATTGTGCAAAGCTACTGATTACAAATTATACATGTTGTATCTTGAACACAAGAAACATACAATCAGGTTCAGAAACAAAATATTCAGTTTAAATTAATTTTCAATTATATGCAACTTTAACATTATTTATTTCCATTATGAAAATAACTTTTTGCACAAGGAGCTTGTGCTTACTATAACAGATCTAAATGCGAGTTGAACTGAAAATGATCCACTTGTTCAGAGTTAACCAATACTTCATTAGCATATCACTGAAAATATGGAAAATGTTAGAGGTTAAAGAGTTAGATTTATTTTCTCCTTAATTACTGTTGCTGCCTCCTGTGTCCTATGTATAGTAGGATAACATAACATTAAAATAGCACCAGTTATTGTGATATTTCACATGGGCTGGTTGATAAATCAGTGGTGTTACTACTCACAAACTACTGGAATACACCTGTCTAGACATCACTTTCCTTTCAGCAATATTGTGGTTTGTACTTTTCTACTGTCAACAGACTGATTGTTGAAAAATTTAATTTGTCAAAGGTGTGATGTCTGGACCACACGCCTCCCAGTTTATCAACGACAGTACAAGCACGTATGTATAGTAATGTGTTTTTGTTTGGCATGAATAAAGCGAAATTAAAACAATTTGCAATTATATTTTAAAATGCAGGAGGCAGGAACATCAGACTAAGTTATACTCATGTAATTTCATACTCACCTGCTGGGTTTAGATCTGTTTATGAAAGCAGTGTAAAGAAAAACAAAATACTGTCAGTTTTAACTTTTTGTTGAAAAATTAATGCAAATACAGACCTTTACATGCATGTAGCAATAAAAAAAACTCAAGCAATAAGAAAGGGTTATGCACACAGTAATTGTATATCTTACGCAAACATTAAATTCATACTCGTATTCTCAAACACGCCTGTATCACTGCTCAAATCTGCAGCATTTTCATTTCCCCACCAATCTTAGCAGGTCCCAATTTCTCTGAATCCCCCCTGTTTAGAATTTCGTGTTGCCATACAATGAGAATAACCATATCCCAGGTGGCAAGCAATATAGGAACCAAGAAACTAAACAGAACTAGGTGGGGAGTTTATTTTCCATTTGTCAACACTTACTCATTGATCTCTTGAAAAGGATGAGGGTAAGAAGGGAGTCAATGGGTTTGGGAAAAGGATAAAACCACAGAGAGAGAGAGAGAGGGGTCAAATAAGGCAAGAATAATACTTGCAATTTTTATATTTCCTGTAAAAACTCTTTCAAATTTTGAAGAGAATGTAGTAAATTTAGTATAACTCCATGGAAACCAGTGACAGTCCAATAAAAAATTAATACAAAAGGCACAACAGAAAATAATGAAGGAGAAGACTACTTGTCAGGATTCTGACAGACCGCGTCTTAAGACAAGTACAATGCTTGTCAGCATATAAGGGTTAACAAGACATCAAGTGAAGAGGCTCCCATTTATCTTTAGCTAATAGGATAATTGCACTGACTAAATCAAAATTTTCAAAGTATTTTTCTAAATTTTATTAAAAATAATGGACATAAACAGCAAAAATATGAAAGTTTGTAGAAGAAATTCTCAAAATGACTTGTTCGTACATTTTGGCGAATCATGCTGGCATTTATCTATTAAGTGAGGCACATAAATCACAATAATCACAAAAAAGAAAAACTTTACTCAAGCTCTGGAAAATCTCATAAGCCTTGTATGAGTTCTCAATGTCGGTGGCACCAAAAATAGTACAGGGACATAATAATGACATTTTGTTTAATAACATTTAATTGCTTTTCACACATCATTTTGTACAATCCTCTTTGGACAAAGTTTAGACAAAGTGATATGGAAAATGCTATGGAAACATAGCAAAAAATATAAAGCTGACAATGTTAAAAAAAAAATTACTGTCCTATATAGTAAACAAACATTAAAAGCCAACTATAGTTAAATAGAAGTGTGGTTTATTGGTACGTGAACAGATGAAGGCAGTCACATTTACAATTTAATTATGTAAAGTTAATCAAGAAAGTAAAACTAACATCCGTTAATGCCTTCCTCAAAACAAGGCAAAAACCAAAATGTGTCTACTTTAGTTAGTATGTCTATCTGCAACAAAAAACAAACGCCTGTCAAAACACCTTAAATAAAAGTGTATCAGAAGCATAAAAATCATATGTAATAAGGCTACCTGATCAATATCTTACTTAACTTTTAATCATTGCATTTAGCTGCACTAGTCCACACTTTTTTTTAAAAGTCAATTGTACAAATTTTTATTACATATTCAGATTTTTGTGTCACTTTAAAATCTAAATACTGTAATCTGCGGCTATTTTGGACAGTTTTGACACATTTTTTGTAGCATTTTTTTTTTATATAAATAATTTTTTGGAACTAGGTTTGAAATATATTTACAGATATACCTTGGGGCTATATAATAGAGTTGAAACATCTGTTCCAATTTTCCAGGGCTTTGTGGAGTCTTTGGACACCCCTTCAAAACTGTGACTTAACCACTTTAAACCTTCCTCAGTTAAAAAAAGAAATAAACAAAAATAGTGGAGTGGAGAAAAAAAAAAAGTGCTTTTGGGCCAGAAAATCAAAACAATTTTGCTGTGTAGGCAGAACTTTACTGAACAATTTTTTTGTTTTGTTTTGTTTTTGCTTTCATTACTCAAAAAGCTATAGAGAACAAACATAAGTAATGTTAACCTGCAAACAAATATTTGGGGCCCTTTTTTTTTTTTTTTAAGTTTCACTGACATTGAGTCCATCAACAGGCCTTCTTCAAACTGGACAGCACCTCTTCAGTGACTTCCGTATAATCATGGTAGCTTTGAGCACCAAGTTTTCTTTTATACGTTGAACCATTTCTACCGTCTCTGCAATCTAATGCCCTTCAGCTATGAGGATTTCCTAGTCTGAAATTCTTATCAAGAGATTTAATGTTAACACCCTCACACGATCAGTGACGAGATGAAAATGTGTTAAAGTAGTATACGGTATAGTAACATCAGTACATATATTATAAAGGATAATAATAATTTTATTATCCTTGGTACATATACAGAACTATTTCTGTCCAGAGTTACCCCATAGGAAGTCGCATTACTTGGAGACAACAATGGACAGGTCATTTTCTTGGCCATGGAAAGAGCTACAGATTAGAAACAATACGTCCCCAAATCAGTGATTTGTGCAGATTCTGCCTGCAAACTTCAGGCTGGGCATTACAGATGAAAGTTTGACAATGACGTTTGGATAGTCATTTTCACTCCTCACACAAATCATACAAAAAACATAGGTAAACCCAAGAATAAAATAAAACTAAACTGCTCATTAGAACCAGGGCTTTTAAATAGTGTATAGTTTGTTTATATTTAAAAGTAAAACGTAGCGTTTTATTGCAAGAAATAACTTTTTACCATTTCTGTCCAATGTTCAACGATGTCCAAAATATCCCCAGATTACGGTAACGTATGGATTCTTACTGGGCTGAATGTATAACAGTGTACAAATGGAACAGATAACAAAAAAAAAAAGATATGAGAAAGAGATAGACAGATAGATAGATAGATAGATAGATAGATAGATAGATAGATAGATAGATAGATAGATAGATAGATAGATAGATAGATAGATAGATAGATAGATGCAGGAAAAAAAGTTACAAGAAATAGATCTACAATTATTTAATTGCAGTGGGCAGCATGGACCTGGAGTATAAGCACACCTGTAAATAGAAGGCTGTCTGATAAGGCATGAGCTGGCTCTCCGCATGATTCACCGCTGAAGGTGGCCGGTGACAAGTTCCATGTGGGCCTCTGCCTGTGCTAGAGACTGGGCGCAAATGAGTCTTTGAGTCTCAAAGGAGCCAGGATAGAGTCCATGCACTTTGAGAAGGCACAGGGAGCTAGGGGGAGGCCAGAGCTGCCTATGTGCAGCTATCAGCTCAGCCAGGTTCCTGCCTACAGCCTGCCTGTTCACCCACCGCATCAGAGGTGGCGATGGACAGTACGTCCTCCTGTGGCCAATCTGCGCCTGTAGCCCCCTGGGACCCCAAGGGGACATGCGGGTCAGGAGGGGCTGGCAGCGCCTACCGTTCACGCAGTAATTCTGCTAGAACCGGTCCTTGGTGAGAAACAGCTGCCCAGAGCTTTTCCATCTGCTCCGAGTGCCTCAACAGGCAGACTGGCCTTGCATGTCTTACAGGAATAAAACACAAACACAACGCTAGAATCAAGCAATGCAGTATATAGTACACAGATGTACAGGTGCTGCCTCAATCTGCTTATAAAATAGCAACCGGTCAGATGAAAACCTGAACAAGACCGGTTTGGTACCGGACTGGAGGCGTGAGCACTGGTCGGTAGCATGGTGGGTAGGACCTGGTAGAAACCAGGTTGGTACCGGTCGGTTTGGTACTGGTTCGGTGACTTTAGCACTGGGTTGGTACAGTACGATACTGTGTCGGAAGTGAGACGGTACCAGTTTGGTGACTTTAATTTGGTACCGTACGGGGACGGTATGGGCATGGCACCGGGTCGGCACCAGTGCGGTAACCTCGGCCCAGGTCTTGAACGGAGCTAGTCGGTGACCTCAGTACTGTATGGTACGGGTCCACTGGTTTGTAGATACACGGATGCCCATCAGTACAAGCCACTGGCAAAACCACTCAGTCAGTACTCACACCACAGTGCACTGTATAGTATATCACACCCTCCCCTGACTTTTTTATGGGCTGCTTTTTGGCTGGTTACTTAAAAAAATTGGTGGTGTGTTGCAAAAGTGTCCGGCATCACTGGTTGATAGAGGTGGATTATTCACCACCGTACAAGAAGAAAGATGTTGCTGCAGATTTCAAAACATTCCCTATGAACACTTTGCCAACCATTCAGAAAATCTGGGATACAATAATACAGGTCTATGATCAGCCAACTGTGGATGCAAGTCGTCAGCGTTTCCAATTTGCTCAATACCTTGATGTTGCTATGCTTTTATGGTTTAAAAATGCCCCTGATCAGAATGGCACATGCAGATTTCAAGTGCAGTTCATTTGCAATGTATACTTTAAGTTTGCTTACAACTATATTTTCAATAAAATGCACAATACTTTAAAATGTATAATACTTTTAATTGTTCCGTAACTTAAATTAGATTTCAGTGTTACTGAAACTTCAATAAAAACTGACAGCATGCATTTGAATTAGACTCCTGATAAGAATTACTAATAAGACAATTTTTTGCTGGTCCCGTGAAGTTCATTTTAAATGAGAATTTTGTATTTATGATTTTTTTTTTTTTTTTTTTTTTTTTTTTTTTTTTTTTTTTTTTTAGATAGTTGAAATGCCTGATGCCGTGCTAGGAAACTGGAAAATGTATTTACAAATCTTTTAACAATATGATACTGTGCAACAGATTATTTTCTTGGTGAAGATAAGATGCTATAAGTAGTAATGTTTTTAAAAATGTAATTTTCTCCAAGGATCTAATTAAATGTAACGCAGACCTTGGATATCAGAGCTTTTGGGGATCCAAAATGGGATCTAATTTAGCTGAAACGTGATGTGCATCCTAGAAAATAGGAAAGCACATTATCCAAGTTTTGTTTTTTTTGTTTGGTTTTTGGGGGGGGGGGGGGGGGGGTTGTAAGATGAAGGGGTCAAAATGGAAAAGTCTAGGTTTGTTAGCTACCGTACCTGTATGTAAATAACTAATTAGTTTTAGAGCCGTTTAACCATTTTTGAAGGTACACTGTAAAACGTTTACATTTAAAAGCAGTAGGAGGGGGGTAGAACATTACTTAACTCAGATTGAACAGATAAAGAAAAATGCATATTTCATATGGCATTAACAAAAAAGGAATCTGCAAATTATTACATATTCAAGCCAGAAAGACGTGTATACTTTTTAATTCTCATACAAGAGGACTGTCAGTTGACTGTCACTCCGAAGAAAACAATGGTGCACTTGCTTCTTTAAGCACTTTGAACAAAGTAACTATTAAAATAAACCATTGGTGCAGGAGTAATTTGCTACAAAATAATATAATTCAACAAGACAATTTCTACCAATAAACATCATATCTGGGCAAACTTCCATCCAGGTCTGAAAAGTTAATTCTATGTTTGTTCTATGATATACTTAGACATTCAGAGCAATATTCAAGTAGCAGTCACTATTCCACTAAACCCCTATCCATGTTCTTGTTTTTAGGAAGGAATACTTGTCTAACAAGGAATGAGTTAAATATATCTTCCACATTTTGTAAATCTCAAAAAACATGGAAATGTTTTACAAAAAAATAAAAAATAAAATAAGAACAATACTATTTCTTAGGAATCCATTGAGATAATTGTCTTTTATATACATTTATTCCCGTATTAGTAAGGCACAATCCCACCTTTTAAAAAAACAGCAATTATATTTAAAAATAAAATAAAATATTGCCAAGAAGACATATTTATATACATAAGCTGTATTTTTGTACAAGAATTATATAGTGCAACTTCAAGTGTTACAGAACCCCCTGTAGTGTTTACAAGAAACACTTTACTTTATTTTGCTGTATTTGTTCTTGTCCATATCGCAGCATTGTGTTTTTCCAACATATTCCTGAAACTTTTGATATTTTTTATTCACACATCACACCAAGTAAATGTTGAGCAATGTATTGCCCAGTTGATTTATGGGCGTTCTGGAACACTTTATCAGAGTTTTGGAATGTAAAATATATGAATGAATAAATCAGTAAAATGCACAGACAATAAAGCTATGAAAAGAACGAGTTCAAATTATCATCTGCATCAAGGAGAAGAATAAGCAGGAGGAAGTGTTCACATTAGGCAATAATATATGAGCCGTACACACAGCAATGCTAACCTGTTGGTGTGCTGTAGGAGACTGCCACAGCTCCTCCAAGCTCAGCTGGTGGGTAGGAATTTTTTAAGAACACCCCAAAGGTCACAGTGCTAACAGATCCTGGGCCTGCGAAAAAAGGTGACAAAATCATATTACCTAACAAGTCTCACATATACACAAAAGCTGTCAGAGTCAGTTTACTTTGAGATCATATTAACCTATAGACATCCTCTTCAAAGAAAATATTTGTTTTTGCCATGTTAATCAAACTAATAGTATTAACAGATTTAAAGATTTGATACTGTTTACTAGATTAACTGTGATAAAAAATGAACTAGCTTTAAAGACCTAAAAGTCTTATCTTCAAAAGTCTCTTGTTCCACCCCCAAGGAATAGACCTTATTAGCTCTAGAAGGCTAGTGAATTTATACCGCTGTTAATCTAATAAACAATATAAAAATCTTTAAATCTATTACAGTATAACTGTTTTTAAATTGATCTATGATAATGTCTCTACTTCATGGATAGGGATTCACTAAATTATGATGAACCAAAATGCACAAGAAACAAACCCCAAAGTGTAACCTAATAGGAAGTCTACAGAGAATCTAAAAAAAAAAAAGCAAAACCATGTTCTTTAGTGCATAGCTAAATATTTCACAGAAGACTACATACAATCTTTCACCTGTAGATAGATCATCAACAAAGCGCAAAGGTTCAAACTAATGAAGGCAGTCTGGCCTTGTAGGTAGGTAGGCAGCTAGGTATTTATTTAAATGCAGTCAAAATGGACAGTGAAAAATAACCAAATACCTGCAGTCCAAATAAACTTGTTTTTTTTTTTGTTTTTTTTTATAACATTTTGCTTCAAACCTGTCACCTGTGTACAGGGCCATAACCAGAACTGGCATTCTACTGAGGTCAAACATGGTCTCAAGCTATAGCTGCAGTATTTATATGACTGCTTGGTATTTACTGTTCAACCTCCAAATCTATATTACACAGTGAACCAACAGAGAAAATTAAGTCTTTTGTACTTTACCAGAATTTTTACATGAACATCAGCATTGATGAGGCAAAAAAACAACTGAGGACACGACCTCGGAGTCCACATAGCTAGTTAAGGCAGACTATTTAATCAAAAGCATGATACCTGCATGTGCAGCAGTCTAGCTGTACATTAACAAACTGAATAAGCTTAAAGAAATGTCTAATCCTGTCAACAAATATATTGGGATAAAAGTTCTTAATAGTCTTAATAAATCCAAGTGTTTGAATTCAGACAATTAATGGTGGCTTTGCTTGTGTCTCTAAAGGTTACCATACCATACAAGTCTATTCAGTAGGTTTAGTGGCAAGCTTTCACAACTCCAGCTGCCCTCCCTGTTAAAAACAGGCTGATAAGACATGTGGAATATTAACTATGAATGCCAGAAAATATGCATTTAATTTATTTTTCTGATTCCCACAGAACAAGCAGCTTTTCTTGGAGCTGGTAAAAAGCCCAAATATGCAATGCAGAAAGATATTCCAAAAGTATGATTTACAAGGTCTTACAAGACCACAAATAAACTGATTTAACAAACTAAACTGCAAAATGTTAACAATTTTATTCTGGAAGAAAATTAAAAATATTTTTGAAAAGATGAACAGTGCAAAACAGAAGTTCAAAACTTCAGTCTGGTCTAAACTCTGTAAACCCCACAGTATGCCTCAAATATGCAATTTTGAAAGAAACACATGTTTTCGAAAACCTATTTTTGTTTTAGAACATGTTATCTGTTACCACCCTAGGTTAAATAACATGCTTTTAGACTGCCTGAGACTTCCTGGGTCATTTCACACAGAAGTGCACCCTTTTATTGCCTTCTTTCCTGTCAATAACTAATCAGCTGCTTCCACCATTCATAGAAATCCTTTTAGCCAGTAACATGCTCTGACCCAGAAGACACTGCCGGGGTCAAATAAGCAAAGTAGTAAAGGAGTAACAAACTTCCTGGAAAGCAAACTGCGAACATTCTTTCAGCTAGTGTAGTACCAGATGTCTGTTTTAAACCACACGTTTAATTAAAAACTGTACATTTAAGACATGTGTGGCTAACTGAACTGCAAAATGGATATTATTAATGGAATTATTTTGTTATCTGCTATTGCTTTAAAGTATACAAAGCATTACTACGCCAGTAAATTTACTACAATTTGTCTTATGCATTTACCTATACAAAAGAGTATATGTTTATTTTTTTACTAAATGAAATTTACCTTTTTGAAAAATAGAACAAAGCAACAATTTAGCTCTTTAGAAAAAGCATCAGAACCTTTTAGTTCAGGTTTTTTGTCAAGTAAGGTTAAATACAAATAATTACTGACTGGAACCATAGCTCAGGCTATGGATAAAGCATTTTCACATATATCTGAGACAAGTGATAAAAATTCCAAGATTTCTTGGAGGGGAGGGGGGTACTTCTTAACTGAAGCAGGTCTTCCTTTGGGAATTCTGCAAACCAATTTTGTGCTTTTGTCCGCATCATCTATCATGCTCAGAGTGAAAATGCAGCCTGTCATTTTCAGAACAAAATGCAGATAGAAGGGCCTTTTAAAAATCAACAGGCTGCTATCTAGTCCTATGCATGTCCAATGCAACTGGTGCTACTTGGGTTGCATTGGTGGACACTGTTATGGCTGGCTCTAATCTGGATAGTACTTTTACCTACCAACTCCCCAGCCTGGTGCGTGATGAGATGCTAGACTGCTGCACATGCAGGTATCATGCTTTTGATTAAATAGTCTGCCTTATAGACAGTGCACAGCCAAAAGAACTCCTTCTAGAACAGATGAAGGAATGTGTTGCATTTCTGACTTGAAAACAATAGGTGACTATGTCATCACAATCAACATACATACTCCCATTCTCCATCTATCATCATATCAAGATGGTGTGTCTGTTAACTAGGATATATGTCATGAAATGCACAATCATCTGTACTGTAATACCCACTTCCATTGCTTTGTTGGCATTAGAAATCTAATTAAACTTGTGATGCTGGGAAAAGGAAGAATCTTTGCTTTAGTATCATAGGCAAACGTATGTCATCCAATAATTAATAAAGGCACCTATAATATGCCTGCTAATTTTGTTGTTGAATGTGATAAGTGATCTTCAAGAATGATGTGTTACACTAATGATCCTGTCAGAAGAGGAGTTAAAAGAGGAAATCAAATTGTCTAATATTCCAATAAAGAATTAATCCTGCCAGGGCATGTTATTATAGCTGTTTTTTCCTCCTCTTTTTCAACTCTAACAAGCCTTTTCAAGCTTTTACTATATTCTTTCATAGTTTAGCATTCTGCTAATTGTACTCAATGATCTTGTTAATGGTCAAATTTCTTTAGATTCCATAAAAATATTCTTAGCTATAAAACACGAGAAATGACCCAATTACTGATATCCTGGATATAGATAAGCATGGTTCAATTATTAGGTCAGTGACTCAGTGCCACTGTGAATGAAAACATGTCTGCAAGTAAACGTAAACACATGGTTTTAACAATTCAAGAAAAACTTGAAATAGTTGAGAAGCTGGAAAAAGGCAGTACTGTAAAAATAAATTCTCAGTGGAATATATAATCGGTAAACAGAGGGTTTGTGATTTAAAAAAAGGCTGCGGAAGAGTTGATTTCATACGCAAGTAGTTCTGATTCTTCAAGCGGTTTGTCCAAGATGAAATCAATGAAAAAATCAAGAATGACCGAGTACTTTAAGAAACTATAAAAGTACAGTATACTTATTGGCTTGAAATGAACGCAGACCATGAGGCAGTTGCCGTAATGCCCCTCAAAATGTATGTTTATTCACGGCCATTATGGCCGCAGTGCCCTTTCAGCTACAGCAACTAGAGACGCCTGCATTAGAGCCAAACAATAACATGATTATGTGATTTGTGTGGCTGTCGCATCAGCGGGGGAAACAACAACAATAACTGATCAAATTCTCGAGGCTCAGCTAAGAGTTCTGTAGCATCTTTTGAGCCTGAGCTAGAAAAATGGTCAAAACCAAAGCATTCAAAAGTTCACACTAAACTTTAAGAAATTGTTCTTTTTTATACCACATGTTTAGTTTTTTGCAGAAAACAAAAACAGGACACATTTGTCTACTTCACTAACTGAGAGGCCAAAAGAAATAGTTTCTGTTCATGATCAAAAAAAAAACCAAACCTCTAATTTTAAATGATGTTATGTTTTGGTAAACAGCAGCTGAAAACAATAGGATAATATATGTATTTTGTTGATACAAATGTATAAAACTGCACAAGTGTAAAAAAAGAAAGATAGATGTTCAGCATAAATGTTGGTACTATTATGTTAACTTCCAAAAACCACACAATCTTGCAACAACAAAGTAACTATTACAAACCGAGGTCAACATTTAAAGTTAAGCCAGAAGCCTCGTTTTGAAGACCAGTGCAATACAATATGATTATTCAAGTGCAGAGACTGGGGCACTTTACATCATAAATAAAAATAAATTAATCACTGATGCTGCCTGAGTTAATTGCCGCCGTTAACAATGCCTAATCAGTTAGTCGAAATATACTATTGATAATAATTATATAATAATATATATATATATATATATATATATATATATATATATATATATATATATATATATACACACACACACACACACACACACACACACACACACACACATATAAGTGCCTATAGAAAGTCTACACCCCCTTTCAAAATTTTCAGCTTTTGTTGCCTTATAGCCTGGAATTAAAATGGTACATTGAAATTTCGCTCTGTTCGATATTTTATTTTAAAACACTTAAACTCAGACTCAATTATTGTAAGGTCACATTGGTTTTACGCTGGGAAATATTTTTAAGAAAAATAAAAAACTGAAATATCTTACTTGCATAAGTATTCAACCCCTGTGCTGTGGAAGCTCCCAGTTTGCACCGATGAAAGAAATTGCCCTAACGAGGACACAATTACCTTACCATTGGCCTCCACCTGTGAACCATTAAAGTTGCTGTCACATTTTCTGGATAAAAACCCCACTGTTGAAGGATCATTGGTAAGGCTGTGAATTTGAAGGAAAATGAAGACCAAAGAGCATTCTACAGAAGTTAGAGATAAAGTAATACAAACGCATAGATTAGGAAAAGGGTACAAAATAATATCCAAGTGTTTAGATATCCCAGTGAGCACAGTTGGATCAATAATCAGGAAGTGGAAGTTGCATCACACCACCCAGGCACCGCCAAGAAAAGGCCGTCCCTCAAAACTCAGCACTCAAGCGCTCTGCATAACACTGGCCTGTATGGGAGGGTGGCAAGAAAGAAGCCATTACTCAAAAAGTACCATCTGAAAGCACATCTGGAGTTTGCCAGAAAGCATGAGAGTGACCCAGCTGCGATGTGGGAAAAGGTTTTGTGGTCAGATGAGGCCAAGATAGAGCTTTTTGGCCAAAACTCAAAGCGCTATGTGTGGCTCAAACCTAACACTGCCCATGCCTCAAGACACACCATCCCTACAGCAAAGTATGGTGGTGGCAGCACCATGCTGTGGGGATGCTTCTCATCAGCAGGGATTGGGCATCTTGTTACAATTGAAGGAAGAATGGATGGAGCAAAATACAGGAAAATACTGCAAAAGAATTTGCTTCAGTCCGTTAAAAAAGTGAAGCTTGGGAGGAAATTCACCTTTCAGCAGGACAATGATCCCAAGCACAAGACCAAAGAAACACTGGAGTGGCTCAAGAACAAACAGGTGAATGTCCTACAGTGGCCCAGTCAAAGTCCTGATCTCAATCCCATTGAAAATCTGTGGCAATATTTGAAAATTGCGGTCCACAAGCGTTGTCCAACCAACCTGAACAACCTGGAGCAAATCTGCCAAGAAGAATGGGCCAAAATCACTCTGACACTGTGTGCAAAGCTGGTACATACTTACCCCAAAAGACTTAAAGCTGTTATTGCAGCAAAAGGTGGCTCTACCAAATATTAATGTGTGGGGGTTGAATACTTATGCAAGCAAGATATTTCAGTTTTTTATTTTTCTTAAAAATATTTCCCAACATAAAACCAATGTCACCTTACAATAACTGATTCTGAGTTTAAGTGTTTTAAAATAAAATATTGAACACAACGAAATTTCAATGTACCATTTGTAATTCAGTAATATGAGAGAATTGGTCAGTGTGTCTGTGTGTGTGTGTGTGTGTGTGTGTGTGTGTGTGTGTGTGTGTGTATGTATATATATATATATATATATATATATATATATATATATATATATATATATATATATATATATATATATATATAAATTACAAATATATTATTATATATAAGGTAAAATCAAATATTTCAACCCAATGGAAATGTATACAGTTCTTGGCAAGAACTTTAAAGGAGCTTGTGATTGTTAAAAACTTTTTCTTAGAAGCAACATCGTTTCAAAACGAAAACGTCTCACTCGAGGAAAGGAAAAAAGTTACAAGAAATAGATGTCTACAATTACTTATTTCAGCAATGTATACTTCTTAAAAGTTCACTTACAACCATAATTTCAAAAAAATGTGCAGTACTTTTAAATGTATAATACTTTAAATTGTTCTGTAATTGCAATTTGATTTCAGTATTACTGTAACTTCAATAAAAACTGACAGCATGCATTCTGACAATAAGAATTACTGATTGTAACAAAGTGCCCGCCCCTGTGTATATTATCTGTTATGTGTTGCGTGTGGTGTGTTTAAATGTTGGTGTATAGACATTGGTACACGGGATATAAACGGGTCTGTGTAACACGAGTGTTTAAAAATGTATATGTGTATTTAGGCACGAGGATTGCACAGCACTTCACGTGCAAGTAAAATGTAGTAATATGTGAGCACGGGGAATTGCACTTTATTAATTCACGTGCTGGGATTCAAGTGAATAATTAATTGGTAATTGAATCCCAGCACAATAGTATATATAGATGCACGTTGTCACATACTGGTGGTTGGGTGTTCGGTGAGCGGAGAACGGGATTGGAGACGGAGGAAATAAGTAAAGTAATAATAATAACAAAGTATCTGCTCACCGTGTTTGTCAATGTCTGTCCGTGCACCGTTTTGTTAAGTTTAGTCTGTTTTCGTTTGTCTATTTATTTTGGCGTAGAGTGCCGTGTCCTGTGTTTTTCGTGTTTGTGTAAACCTTTTATTTTGTATTAAACCGGCGCCAACAGGCGTCTTCATCACTTCATTTCATCCGTCCTGTGTTTTGTGTATTTCATTACCTTTCCTGGTTCTGACACCGCCCACTTCGGCCGTCTCTGTGACACTGATATATACGCATTTATTTATTAAGAATGCAGTTATCTGGAGACAAGCCTTGGAATCATCATTTTTACTTCTTACAATTCTCTACATAAAATAAAAGCTTGTTGATCCTGATTGAATATGGGATGAGAAACTAAAAAGAAACTACTACATTTTTTACTTTTCTTGGTTTTATGCAACATTTTTAGTTTCTTCACACCCTTATAACTGTCTTGCAAACCATGAGAACTGAGCACTAACCAAAGTGAATATCGTACCACACATTTACTGGTGGTGTGTGGGATTTATAGTTTTTACATTGTTGCTAGCAATAGAAATAATGATATAATGGACTACTATCTCAGGTACACACTGTGATGAAAAGGTATCTGGAAAACCCTGGTTTTGTTTTTATATTTGAAGCTGAAACATTTTAATTGCTAACCAGTTATTGAGGTTGTGAAAAAACTGGTTGCTCACAAGCGCCTAAATCAAAACTGATAGTCGCACCAACACAATCTTTTAGTCGCATATGCCATAGAGCCCTGCAACACATATCAATACACTTAATCACCTGGGGACTTAACCAACACCAGCCCCAATGTATCAGAGTCCTCACCAGCCATGCTTCACTGTATGAAGACTTTGATTTAAAGATTTTTACTAGATTCTTTTTATTACTTCTACATTCCCAAAGACAGCTGAAGTTTTAGCTAGAGATCCAAAAACTACAACAATTTAAGTTAAACATACTGTAACTGATGCTGCAATTACTTATGTTAGCTTCTGCCTGGAAAAATACCTAGCCCTTATTTCAGAGGGCATTTAATTTTAAACAACTACAAAGAAAAGGTCATTGCTTTTATTGGAGAACAATACTGATATGTAATATGCTAGCATGTAGTCAGTTTACAATGGCAAAGTATGTGAACTTTCACTCATTATTAATCAAAGTCAAATACACACTGAGATGCTCTAAGCGATGCGGCCTGCAGCACTTTCTCTGTGCTGCATCAACTCAATTGACATGGTGACACATATTTTCAATAGAGAGTACATTAGGCATAAAAACAAGCTTTTAACCTTTAGACTCATCTACATTTATAAACAGTGGGCGATACAGTTTTACACCGAAACCCGGACTAAAGGTTAACACCATTAGTAACAGCAAAACAAAGAATGAAAGGTAGCTGCTTCCAGGGCTTTCCACACAGTGAAAGATATTTTTGCGGTACTTCCTTTAACCTTTTATGCAATGTAAACCTTTCACTTCAGATACAGACACTACAGTACTTTTGTGGTGTATTCATACGAGACAAAAGATTATCTGGCATGCTTTTCAGCCAGTGTCATGCTCTGGCCCTTAAGAAAAGACAACTGATTACTAGAGATGAAACAAATAATCAATAAACTAATCAACTAAACATAGACCAATTCATCACATTACTTGCTCACTTACTGTATTTGAAGACTTTCTTTTGCTTCTTGCTTTTTAATAATACAGTACACAATTATTTCTATGTATACTAATTATGCATGTTTTCAGTTGTATTTGATGGCTTTTATGAGGATATTTGAAGGGATTTGTCAATTATTTCCTGGGTGATATTCTGTTAGGAAACAGGGTGCTTACAGCTACAGATGACCTACAACTTTTTTTGAATCTAGCATTGAACCAGATATCTTTTTTTTTTTTTTTTTTTTAAAGAAAATACATGTTTGCAATCACATGCTTCTTTCAAAAAATATATCATTAAAGGATTTGTTTTTAGCTGTATTATTCCTTGTCTTTTAAGTCCAGACCTGACTACATTTAAAAATAAATACTAATTATATTTTTATTACCTGGACCATCTTAGTGGAATTTCAGGCAAGTGATTCTCCTTGTCCCCAGCTAACATAATTGGAAAGTTCAGTTCAATAAGAAAGCCAGTGTTTTACTGCCCTTAATGAGGTAGGAAATTAATCTGTATCTGATCAGCTTCAATAGCATTCCAATGTGTATGTATTCTCAAATGTACTGCTAAAATCAAAGCATTTAATTAAGCCTGAACTGGAGTTATTTCTGTTATAACTCCTAGATTAGAGCCTTTAAAAACAGCTAAATTGTTGATCTGATATATGATAAGTAGCTCCCAAAACCCCACTTATCCCTGGTGGTGGCCTTGTTAAATTCCGGTTCATGTGTTAAACAGTTGATTTAGGGAAACTGAAAAGTTACTTAATTACATGCACTGAACTTAAAGCAGGGTGTAGACCACAATATGTTTACTGCAGACCAGCTGCTGTAGTGGCTTCACACAATCTCTATTATAAATAGGACTGAACTTGTAACCTTCTGATAAAGACAGGACTGGAAATTTTTTTTATGGCTAAAATCTCAAAACTTTACTTAATGACGGAAGCTATTTGGTTCAACTGAATTTGTGTCTGTGGCCTTGATAAAGTGCAGAAAATAAAAATGAAGATCATGCAGATGCACATATACTTAATTGGTTTATTGTGTCACAGAGCTACATAATTTTACTGGTTTAGAAGGGTCTGTGATGCATTCCGAAGCAAAAACACACCATAAATAGTCTATACATGAAGGTTCTAAGTGTGAACGTTCCGAGATTATTATTTTTGCATCACAATTTCTATTTATTTTACACAAAATCAAAACAAACAGGGGCTTTTTAGCTTAACCTGCAGCGGTTACAGAGAAGACAGGAGCTGAACTGCTCTAATAATTACACCGTGTAACAATTGTTTTGTTTTTTTTTTGGTTCCTGGGTAGTAAGTGTTATTTCCTAATTGCTTATGCCTCAAAAGTATAGAAAATGGCTATTATTCACCACAAACTTTGCTTTTGTGACCAGTACAGTGATATTTTGAAATGTACCTATTTTCCAGCACATTCCAGATAGATTCAGTGCTGAGTAAACCTGGAGTAACTTCTAGAACCTTCTAGAACTTTCCAGTAATAAAAATAGTAGTATAGATACAGGGGCCTTAAGCCCACCAGTTCAGTTTATTTCCAGCTGCCTAAGTGGCTACATATCTGCATTTTTCTGAGATGGCATCAAGAGGCTGCAATGGTGGCATTCCTGATGGGTCTCCAAGGCGGTTTTACCAAGTTTCCCTGCTATCTTTGCCTTTGGGACAGCAGGGACACCAAGGCGCACTACTGGCCAGAGCGGACCGAGTTCTCTGTGGGGAGGAACAACGTCAAGTGGGAGCCACTGGTGGAACCTCGGAAGGTGCTGATGCCACCACTGCACATCAAATTGGGCCTTATGAAACAATTTGTCAGAGCTCTAGATAGGGAGTCGGCAGCCTTCAAGTACCTTCAAGACTTCCTCCCTAAGCTGTCTGAGGCAAAGGTCAAAGCTGGTGTCTTCGTCGGACCACAGATAAAGAAGATCCTGGAGTGCAATGAATTCCCCAGGAGGCTCACTAGTTAGGAGAAAGCGGCTTGGAACAGCTTTGTCGCAGTGGTTCGGGGCTTCCTGGGCAATCACAAGGCCGAAAACTATGTGGAGCTGTTTGAGACTCTGGTGAAGAACTATGGCACAATGGGCTGTAGGATGTCCCTCAAAGTCCATATCCTTGATGCTCATCTTGATAAACTGAAGGAGAACATGGGAGCGTACTCGAAGGAGCAAGGCGAGCGCTTCCACCAGGATATACTGGACTTTGAACGCCGCTACCAAGGACAGTATAACGAGAACATGATGGGAGACTACATTTGTGGGCTGTTTCGTGAAAGTGATTTACAGTATAATCGTAAATCTCGAAAAACTACTCACTTCTAAATCTTTTGTAGTCATTTTTGTATTACTTTAATATAAATACATGTTAATTTGGATTCATATGTTGTTTTTTTCTGACTGTATGTGAATGAAAAGACACAAATTCGCCTGTTTTCTCATTGGAAATAGGTAAATTTCAAAACATCACGGTCCTGGTCACAAAACCTAAGTTTGTGGGGAATAATAGCCATTTTCTATATTTTTGGGGCATAAGCAATTAGGAAATAACACTTACTACCCAGGAACAAAAATTGTGTTACATAGTGTTATTTTTTATATCAATTATATCCCTATTTTTTCTACCCAATTTTGAAATTTGAATGTCACCTCAGTGCTGCAGCCCACAGATGCAGCACTACTGTGGGTTGGTTCTCAAGATAAGATAGAACACAGAAAGATGGGATTCGAACCGCACTAGCATGAATCAGCTTGCACTCTAAGTGGCAGTGCTCTTATTAAGTCAGCCATTAGGGAGCCCTATGCGCTAGAATGTTTTGATACAATTTTCCCATTGAAACAAGTGAGGGCTGGTTAGTAATTGTGACATCTTAAGAGTTACAGACTTATAGAAAATTTGGCTAACCTATGTACACAGGAAAAAACATCTATACTGTCTATCGAAAAACCAAGACATGCGACAGATCTATTTACAGTTTTTACTTCTTATTTCGTGGGCACACATATTTAAATATTAAAAAGGGGTAGGAAGCCAGCAGCAGATATAGGAAACAAATGCATTTTCAAACATTATGTAGGTTCCACTGAAGTTATCTATTGTAATTACATGTCAAAAACAGTTGCATAAAGTGCTGCCAAACGCAGATCTGCTTAGAGCTTTGCTTGTACAGAATTGCAGACTCAGCTACCATCTTGGGGTCAGGTGAAAGCGTAGACACTGCTAAAGCTTTGTATTAATATGCAAGCCAGTAGCTTCTGGCTGTTAATCTTTCTCTCAGATATTTAGTTCAGAAAATCTAGTCTGATTAGAATGCATTCCATTATTGTAACCACTTTGGTCGATTATGAAAAGATTGAGAGGGTTAAGAAGAAAGGAATTATATTTTATTTATATCACTGTAAAAATAAGCAAAAAAATATATCCATTGATTGCTTTTATTAAAAGACTAAAAACAACTGTGGGAAAAAATACCAATATTTAGCAAAGTTTAATCAAGTGGCAAAAAAATAATAATAATCTGACATGTTATATGGTAGGCAGTAGAAAATAAAAGAACATTTGAAAACCAGTTGGTGTGTGTCATTTGAGGCGAGTAGGCTGATATGTGAAAAAAAAAATGCACAATACAAACTCAAGTGAACCACCTTAACTGAAATGTTAATTTAAAACACCGCTTCAAACTTTTCCATAGAACGACATAATGACAAAGCGATCACAGCCAAAACATTAACAGGTTTTGAAAAGAAAGAAAAATAACCTGCTTTTTTTTTCTTCACAGACTGGTGGGATCATGTTATGAAAATGCATGACCTCTCCCAGTAATTTAGTTGCTGCCTGTGGCATTAGCAACCCCTAATGTTACTTTATCCAGAATCAAGGTTGTAACAAAGAAAACAGTAATACATCATTGTCAAAAGAATAAGTAATCTTTGTTTCTCCAGCCACAGGCTTTAACCTGTTGAAAGGGTTCTCCTGGTGACAACAGCAATTACAAGCCTAAAGGACCAGAAAGCTCCTGCCTTTTATCCAGTAGGTAGTGGTTTGCAATTCCAGTATAGGGTAACATTCCAATCTGGGCTCGTTCAGCACAGATAGGCTCTCTCTACCATGCAACTGCTTATTTAAAACATTAATAGATGTCTAGATGCATTGTCTCCTTCTTGCAGTACAGCTATATTTGGGTGTGAATGAACAATACTTGCTTCTGGCAACCAGTTTTATGTCATTTTTTTTTTCTTTTTCTAAACAGAGCAACTACAGGCAAAGGCACACGTGTAAATACTAACTATAATATTATAATAGAAGAGAGTATAAGAGAAGCACAGAGCTACAAGATATAAAACACCAAGCTCTTCCCTTCTATAAAACAAAGATAGACACCATTACAGAGCTGTTCTTTCACTAAAAATGCAGAAGGATCTTTAATGATGTGTGTCTGGGTTCTCATTAAATTTCTATATGTTACATAATAATATATCATTTTGACACCTTCGCTTTCTTAATCTAAAATCATCTAATACGGTACTATACCCGAGGTTTACAATATCTATTGGAAAGGAGGAATGGTTTGTTTGAAATTATGCAATGGCATGTAATTAAGCAATTGGTACATATCCAGTCACACTTACCCATTGAATCTATAATAAACAGGTCCTGAGTTACGGCAAGAGGAGGCTGCACGCTCACTGCCACTTTGGGATTCTGCACCACAAGTCTGGTTTTTATTTTCACCTGCACCAAGAAAAAACAGTGGCATTTAGATTATACATACTACTTAAGCCTGGTATCTGCTATTAGCTGCTGTGCTGCTGCTACTATTTAATGTACTATTTCATGTATTATGCTATCGTGTATTATGCACTTCCCACTGTATTTAATGTATTATGGCAGATTTCCTGCCCTATTTATGTATTATGCACTATGGGTTTATTATGCACTTCCCACTGTATTTAATGTACTATTTCATGTATTATGCTAATATCATGTATTATTGGGCCTCTATCCACTCGCCAGCCTGCCACATTTGGTGTCAGAAGTGGGATAGTGCCACCTAGGGGCTCAGAGCAGTATTTATTTTTTTTTTTGAGAAAAAAAAAATGGGAAGGGCTCCCCACTCCTGACGAAGAGAGGGTCTCGTCTTCCCCATCTCGTCGGCAGAAAGGGTCTGGTACTATAAAGACTCATAGACGACAGCGACGGGTCAGAGAGAGAGGGATGCCGTCGCTCCCAGAGCCAGAGAGGGTGAGGAGCTGCCGTCGCTCCCTAGAGGCGGAGATGGAGGAGGATCTGCCGTCGCTCCCAGAGCCAGAGAGGGAGGAGGATCTGGCGTCGCTCCCAGCCGAGAGGGTGAGGAGCCTCCGTCCCCCAGAGCCAGAGAGGGGTGAGGAGCTGCCGTCGCTCCCCGAGCCAGAGAGGGAGGAGGAGCTGCCGTCGCTCCCAGAGCCAGAGAGGGAGGAGGAGCTGCCGTCGCTCCCAGAGCCAGAGAGGGGTGGGGATCTGCCGTCGCTCCCCAGAGCCAGAGAGCGGAGGAGGATTATCGCTCCCCGAACCAGAGAGGAGTGAGGAGCCGCCGTCGCTCCCAGAGCCAGCAGGGCCGCCGGCCGCCTGCCACCACCGCCACCCTTTTTCATGTATTATGCTACTATCCACCGCCACCTGCTGTTGCCCCCAGAGAGCCAGAGAGGGAGCCGGGCCGCCGCCGCCGCATCCGCCACCAGAGGGAGCCGGGCCGCAGTCGCCGCCGCTCCGCCACCAGAGGGAGCCGGGCCGCCGCTGCCTCCGCCACAAGAGGGAGCCTGGCTGCCTTTTCCGCCTCCGCCACCAGAGGGAGCCGGCCCGCCGTCGCCGCCTCCGCCATTATGCTACGCCACCAGGGACCTCCACCAGTATTATGCTAATATCATGGACATTATGCACTTCCCACTGTATTTAATGTACTATTTCATGTATTATGCTAATATCATGTATTATGCACTTCCCACTGTATTTAATGTATTATGCAGAGAAGAGCTTGCCCTTTGCACTTTTGTTTTAAATTAACCTGGTTTATTATGTTCAGGTGGCTGGGGTTGATTAGTTGATTAGGTTGATTAACGATCAATCAGCGCCCAGCCACCTCTAAAAGGAGGCCTTTTCTCATTTGGGAAGGGGGAGCTCTCTGTCCCAGGTTGTATTAGCCTGGAAACTTTATTTTTGTGAGTTTTGTTTTTGCTTTATTTTTTTGCCCTTGTTTTATTTTTGTTACTGCATCTTGTAAAGCGCTTTGTGATAGTGGTCCACTATGAAAAGGTGCTATATAATATAAGATTGGTTGATTTACTTAAGCTGTACAACTATTACATTTACAAATCAACCCACACTTTTTCACACATGCAGTTTTTACATGATGTTAATAAAATAAAATGCAAATTCATACTTAAGTGCACCCCTACATAAGCGGATTAGTACCTACAGTGCCAAGAAAGTTTGTGAACCCCTTAGGATTTTCACATATTTCAAACCTAAAATGTTATTAGATCTTAATCTAAGTCCTAATAATAGATAAAGACAACCTGATTAAACAAATGACACAAAACATGATACTTTTTCAACAATTATATCCACAAATGATTCAACATTCAATATCAATGTGTGAAAAAGTATGTGAACCTTTACATTCAGTAATTGGTGGCACCCCCTTGAGCAGCAATGACTTAAACTAAGCGTTTCCTGTAACTCTTGGTCAGTCTCTCACATCAGTTTTAAGGAATTTTGGCCCATTCGTCCTTGCAGAACTGCTCCAACCTGGTGACATTTGAGGGCTTCCTCGCAGGGACAGCTTGCCTCAGGTCCTGCCACAACATTTTGATGAGGTTTAGGTCCGGACTTTGACTAGGCCATTCTAAAACGCAGAATTTCTTCTTCTGCAGCCATTCTTTGGTAGATCTGCTTGTATGTTTAGGATCATTGTATTGCTGCATGACCCACTTCCGCTTCAGCTTCAGCTCACAGACGGATGCCCTGACATTCTCCTCTAGAATCTTCTGATACAATGAAGAATTCATGGTTGTGTCAGTGATGGTAAGCCGTCTAGGTCCTGAAGCAGCAAAGCAGCCCCACCATCACACTCCCACCACCATGTTTAACGGTTGCGATGAGGTTCTTCTGTTTGAATGCAGAGTTTCTCATTGAGGCCAAAAAGTTCTACCTTTGACTCGTCTGTCCAGAGAACATTGTTCCAGAAGTCTTGTGGATCATCTATGTGCTCTTTGGCGAACTTCAGACGAGCAGCAATGTTCTTTTCAGAGAGCAGTGGTTTCCTCCTGGTTATCCTTCCATGCACACCATTGTTGTTCAGTCTTTTTCTGATTGTTGAGTCATGAATACTCACATTAGCTAAGGCGAGAGTGGCCTACACATCTTTGGATGTTACTCTGAGGTTCTTTGTGACTTCCTTGATGATTTTCCGGTTTGTTCTTTGAGAGATTTTGGTAGGGCGACCGCTCCTGGGTAGAGTGACTGTGGTCTTGAACTTTCTCCTTTTATAGACTGGATCTGTCTGAAAGTGGATTGGTGGAGCCCCAAGCCCTTAGAAATGGTTTTGTAACCCCTTCTAGACTGATGAGCATCAATAACTTTTTTTTCTGAGGTCCTCAGAGATTTCTTTTGATCGTGGCATGATGTGTTTCCACACCCCTGTATGGGGAAGACCAAACTCACAAAGTTTCTGATCTTTATATAGGATGGGGCCTCCCAAACTCATTCCTGAAGATCTACTTAATTATTTAAACACCTGATTCTAATTATCATCTTAACTGAGCTGATAAAACCAGGGGTTCACTTACTTCACATACCCTGAATCTTAATTACTCATTGTTTGTCTAATTCATACATTATTTTGTTTCAAAAGACATGGAATTGGTTAATATAAACCCCACCGGACATTTAAGAAAAGACTGGTTTTAATTCAAGAAGGCTATCTTGGTAAAACTACGGAATTTCCATAATTATCACTGGGGTTCACAAACTTTTTCTGGGCACTGTATACTGGTGCAGTCTGGAGCTCAAAGTCTAAGCCAGTTATATACAGTAAAACTGTTGGTCTCTTACTACAGGTATTGCTTCTAAATTCAGAAGACAATTTGATTATTGTTATGTGGTGCACCCTCTGCCAATGCTTTGCAAGGTTACACTTAAAAAATTGTCCTAATATCAACAGAGATGGCGCTATGAAATCGAATTTGTGAACAAGGTAATGCCATATAGAGAGATATCTGTCTGAACTGAACTGCAGAAGCTACTTGAACTGCATTGCAATTGCACCTGACTGTTAGGCTCCTACATGGCAGTCTATAAAAAATAGGAATATGTGCGGGTCAAGGGGGAAACGGAAGTCCTCTATAGAAGCCATCTTAAAATACACAATACCTTTACTGTGATAGATGGGACTTCCACACCCTCTACTTCAGTGCTGACAGCTTGCTGTGAAAGAGAAAGAAAAAGGAGTTTGATACTACAGTATATATACATGAATGAAAAGAACACAATCACTGCAGTGCCAGCCTACTGCTATTACACAGAGCAGTGGGACTCAACTCTGGCCCTCAAGATCTATTCCAGTCCTGGTCTTTATTCCAACTAGGTCCTGAATTAGTTTATTGCCTCTTAGCAGCTCCAATTCACTACATTAGAACTTGTTTGGAGTAAAAACCTGGACTGGATTAGATCTCAAGGGTCATAGTTGAGTACCACTGACATACAGTATCCAAATGGAAATAACTGTAAAGAACCTGTCATTCCATCGCAACAGACTGAAATCTTTTTCACAACTAGCCAGCTGAAAATGATATTAATTAGTAAGCCTGGATGTTAATGATCTAAGCAATAAGGAACAAAAACCTTAATAGTATATTAAAAGTATACCACAAATGCAAACGAATATGGAGAATCAGGTAGTATATGGGCTCCCTGATAAGCTTTTTGACTTAAACAGTTTGATTATTTATACAGTTTATCATTCCCATTATCTTTCTTTTGAATGCATCTCTCAGTATCTGGCACTAACTATCAAAATATGTCTTCTTCCAGTTGGTTTTACCCAATTAGTTTAACATAACACAATAAATGCTTCTGGGGGCTTTGAGACACTTCAGCCATCAGTTGGAAAGTTCAAGCTTTAGATATTTAACAACAGGGGGTGCTAATGAGCAAGAACAGGTTCCATATTGTATGTTTATTTCAAACATTTTGACCCCCTAGTGATACAGGTTACCCGTCTGAAGATTCATTTAGAAGCACAGCTGTACAATAAATTGTATTCAATAAGTGAACAGTTAGCTAGTTAGTGCTAAACAAAAGAAATCAATTAATCTAACGGCAGTGAAATTCTGCATTACACTTCTTTCCTCGGCATACATTTAATCTGAAATGACCTGCCAGACAGATTACTGTTTATAAAAGGCTACGCGCTCACGTACAGATATCGCATCCATGTTCGGGGCGATGTGAATAGCTACTGTCAAATCATCTTCTTTCTCTGTCAAAGGCAAGACATCTGCAAGAAAAAAGCAGGACTGTTATTTTATCTGCTCTGGAGTATGTCTAGCCACGCTCTTAAGCACATAGTTTCTGCACATTTTCTGCAAGTATTCACCATCAGAAACTTCTCCAAATCCAAAGTAATTATTGTACTGTAACCCCATAATCCTCAACACGGATCCCACATTTTGAAGAAGAAGGGGGAGGGCAGCTAGTCAGAATGGGGATTACAAGTCACACCAAGTTCAAGTGTTACTGAACAGGCTGTAAGTTTTAAAACATAACACATTACTTTCCCTAGTTTCCTACTTTGTTATACATACTTTCAACATCTTTTTCTAAATAACTGCAATTGTTTTGACATTTTTATTAACATGCCACTGATAAGTCAGTTTTGATTATATATTTTCATTTCACATCGGTTATACCTCAGATCTTCCCATCAAAATGTCTTCTGAATTGATAACATTGGCTGCTAACATTCAACCTGTGCAATCAGAAACATTTCATTGATTCCCAACTCCTCTCCCAAAGATCAGCATTTTGATTGCCTTATATGTCTAACCTGCTCGCTTTGGCACAGGTTCAGAGGGCATGAACAGGTTTATGAATATGAATTACAAGCCCCATATTAGGGCAGTATAAACAGATTATTTTTGTGGGTTAGGTCTGAAAACTAACCAGTAGTAAAACCTTAAGGGAGAACTGTACACTAAGCAACACAGCAGTGTTTAGCCCGACAGCAGATTTCACTGCAAAGTGTTCTCTGTGACAATGTCTTACGCATATTTTGAGTACAAACACAAGTATTGATATGGTTGGAGGTATGCCTGTACATCTTGCAGCTTCACTGTAACTGGGCAGGGGTCTGGAAAGAGGGTGTTGTGATTATACAGGCCTTGTCCTGCATATTCATAAACCTGTTCCTGCCCCTCCGAACCTGTGCCAGAGCGAGCAGGTAGGACAGATGAACCTATCAAAACGCTGAACTTTGGGACAAGAGTCTGGAACCAGTTAAATGCTTTTGATTGAAAAGGTTAGATTGAAGCCACAATGGTGTTGTGAATTCAGAAGACATTTTGATGGGATTACAAACCAATGCATAAATCAATGCATAACCCATGTTAAATGAAAATTGCAAGTCAAAACTAATTTATGACCAGAGATATTTTAACGAAAATATAAAAACAAGCATAATTGTGTTGAAAAAGATACAAACAACAAAGCAGGAAAGTAGAGAAAGTAATGTGTTGTGTTTTAAAACCTACAGCCTGTCTAGAAACACTTTAAACACTGTTCTCTGATACAGTATCTTAATCTTCATCAAAACAAATAAAAACGACTTCCATGCATGAGATGTACCTACTGTGTCTAGACATCCTAACTAAAACTCAATAGCGGAGGGGGACCCTACAGAGTGTTGACAGCTGGAAAAAGCAGTGAAAAACTGAAATGCAATTAACTGTGCCCTGTTTACATTAGGGAGTGAAAGTTCTAATACACAATAGGCCAGGGCAGTTTTTATTGCAGAGGCCAGGGTTAACAAACATAGGTCTCTATTAACAATGGCCTTAAAGAGGTCGTAGCAAACAACACAATTCCATGAGTCTTACCTGTCGTGCACATCCGTTTGCTAGAGAGGTCTCAAATGTGAAATGTGCATTTTTATTTTAAATCCAGGTATGTGGTACTATACTAGGTCAGGGGGGCGCAACCTGCGGGACACATGCAAGTGTTTTGTTGACCCACTTATTAATATTAGTAAAAAATCCAGTAAAGATACTCTATGGGGAGTGCAGGATGTGTCTCATAGCCTGGAGATCGCAAGTTCGAATCCAGACTATGTCACAGCCGACAGTGACCGGGAGTTCCTAGGGGGCGACGCACAATTGGCCGAGCGCTGCCCAGGTAGGGAGGGCTTAGGTTGGCAGGGGAATCCACAGCTCATCACGCATCAGCGACCCCTGTGGAAAACACAGAGCCTGTGGTTCTGCAGTGGAGCCACCAGATTTGTGTTGTCCTCCGGGATAGGTCTGGTGGCATCGCTGTGGATCCGCAGTGCGAAAAATGATGGATTGGCAGGAGCACGCATTCTCCACCCGTCGTTTCCCGAGTCGGCAGGGGGGTTGCGAACGGTGAGCCGAGGATACAGATAATAATTGGGCATACAAAATTGGGGAGAAAACCGGGGTAAAAATTGGCGACAACTAAATTTATAAAATTAAAAAAAAAAAAAAAAAAAAAAAACACATTAGTAAATACTGTACAACAAAAATAAAGTGGGACGTAATTTAGAATCAGGTGTACATATTCTAAATGTGGGGATATTAAGATCCGCCACAGTTTAGGCTATTAGAATATACCCCATTTTCTCTAAACAGACTGATATGTGATAGTATACAGTTACCGTCCTTCACACAGACCCAACAGGGATTATTCCCAAGTTTCAGAACAGGTGAAGCCAACACAGGCAATGTACTGCAATCTTAACAGGGACAATGATCCTTGAGATGAAGGGACCAGAATAACTATTTCTCTGTGTAAAAGTATCCGATTTGTTATCAAATCCATTAAAATAATATTTATTTTGTTATACTTTGTTAGAAAAAAAGGGAATAAAATAGTTACGGAAGAATTAGCATGACAAATCATATCTTGCTGAAAACATAAATGATGTTAGCATTACAGAAATGTAATTCTTGGCCTTCTTTGAAGGGCTGGGTTAATCTCATAGGGCTCTTAGTTTCACAACAATAAAGTATACTCTCTCTCATCTATCTCTCTCTCTCTCTCTCTCTCTCTCTCTCTCTCTCTCTCTCTCTATATCTATCTATATATATATATATATATATATATATATATATATATATATATATATATATTCAAATAATAAAATGGTTTGTGTTTAAGTTTGAACCCCTGGCCTCTTTAATGCAACTAGGGAACTGAATTTTAAAATGAATTGCTTCTGGGTGAGTACTTTATAGCTGGAGACCCAAGAGAAAATTACTTCACAGGCAATCAAGAGACATCTGGAAAATACCTCTAAGCAGTCGTATATCCCACTAGAGCCAATCGGTAACATTCACAAGGGGAAAACTTAAACACAAATCATTCGAATATTCAAACAATGACCATCAGACCAAAGGAAATAAATACAATTGTGAAAAGGCAATTAGGAAAATGAGGTAAACATTTTGATAAAGGGATCATATTGTATTCATTTATAACATTGTTGGCAACCCTTACAATTGTTCAATATTGAGATTGTAAAATACAATTAATGTAAACACTAAGCATTATATCAACACAGCACATTCCATCAGTAAGGGGTTTCTACGTCATGTTAAAGGTGAAAAGGTCAATCTCATTAGGTTTAGATTTAGGAGACCAGTCTCCCAGGCAAAGCTTCAGTATATATCCTAAAACAATACCACAATTGCACAAGCATAGCTTCAAAGGTAAATTAAAATAACATTTTTTTTTTTAAACATTTAATTTCCTATTTTAAGGTGTTGGCAACCATTGGTCTATTATTACTTAGCCTAAACCTGCCTTTACCTGGCTTTGAATGTGTCTGGAGAAATCTAAATGCTGGCAATGAAAAGCCTTCCTCATACCATTCAAATTACCTGACAACTCTGAAACCATCTACTATTCAGTACATAAACATAGACAATGCCAGTAGAGGCTGCCAGCGTTAAGGTCACAATGTCACATGGTTTTAATGGAATGAGGAAAGCTTGAGAACTGTGTGGACACTTTGTGTGTTTCTTTTGTACTGAGCCATGGTGTAAGCTGAAGACAATTTTCCATTTTATGCTCTATTTAATGGACAATAAAGCTTTTTTGAATTTTGAATTTTGAATTTTTTTTTTTTGGAATTTCAGTCCTAGCACTTGTGATTTTTCAGTCAACCCAGAATGACTGCAAATATCATGAATAGTAAGGACATTTTTTAATACTTTTATAAAAAGACATTTAAAGCTGCTTACTCTTTAAAGGTCGGCAATAGGTTGTACATAGTCCTGCCTGGCAGGGCAGGCGTCAGCACACCAGCAACCCGGGCAAGCGCCCAGGGCCCCAACGTCAGCAAGGGGCCCACACACATACAGAAATTAAATTGCAAATGAGAGTACTTATTCTAATGTACTATTTCTGTGCCAGCTATCCTACTCAAGCGGCCTTTATGGATAGAAACATTTCGTTTAAACTAGCAGTGCAGTGCAGTGAAACTTTTCAGATCTCCCTTTTTTTTTTTTGTCTTTTCCTGCTTTTGACCTGTTCCCTTAGTCCCGCCTCTTCTCACTCCCTATTGGTTTCCATCCTTCTTCATAATGCGAAAGCTATTGGCTGATCTCGACATACACTTATACAAATGTGCCAATTAAAATAAATTCTATAAATCGGTACATTTACTTTCCAGCAATCAAGGCTTTCATTTGACAAGCGTTTTGTCGAGCCTCATTATCATAACGTCTAAACGCCTATTATAATTATACAATTTAAACCATCAAAAATGAAACCTGCCAAACCTCTGGAACCTCCAAATAAAAAGAAACCCAAATCTGGATGTTAAAAACGGAAGGAAAAGACTACAAAAATGAAAAAAAACGCAATAAGCACACTCAAATTTTCTATGTGCATTTAAAAATTATTATTTCTGTAAAGTGTGTATTCTGTTTTGTTACTTATGCAGTAAGTAGGCTACAGCAACAACAACAACAAAACGCTAAAATCATTTAGTTTCAATTTAAAATAATATTTTACTAGTTTCACACTGTACAGTAATGTGTAAAAGGCAGCAGCATGACTTATTTTGTGTTACCGGAAGGATAAACTAAAAAGAAAGTGTGCTGCAGGTATTCATTTGATTTTTTTTTTTTTTAATTTTAAATATCGGACAACTCGTGTCTCCAGACATGTCCAAGGGACTACTGATTATGAAAACCTTTTTGATTTGGGCGTGAAGGCGGGAGGGGGCACTGGATGTCCATTGCCTGGAGCACACAAAAACCTGGTGTCGGCCCAGCTGCCTGGACTACTGTACCTTGTGTCTTTGAGGCCTCCTTGATTATCTTATGTAGTGATTTCATTTCAGCATCTAATTCATCGTAATTGATCTCCCTGGATTCCACTTTGGGAGCCTGGAAAAAGGATGGATCTGTCCCTAGATAGGAGCACTGCAGATGACCATCGCTACTCAGGGTCACAACCACACCCTTCAGATCCCTGAAAGAAAAAGTAAACAGATCAAATGTATGGGGTTTGAAACAAGCCATGAGACCTCAACAATTTAAGGTAAAACTTAGCTACCGGTAGTGTTTAGCTGAAACAACAACTTGACTTTTTGACTGAGTTTGAATGCTTTTAATTGTAACCAGGAGAGCTCCGGGTAAGGTTTTGGGTCTGGGAGTAACTTATCCTCTAATGTTAACACTGAGAGTAAAATGTATTTTCAGGGGGCAAAATGCAACATTAACTTGCAGTCATGAGTAATCTCGATAAATACTGTGCAATCTTTAATGGTAATGGGGTAGGTATTAAAAAAGAGCAATGTTACTTTGAACTACTGTACAAACCATGCGTGTGTTCTACAAGGTTCTTTATAGGCTCAGCACATTTTATTCGAGCTATCACATCGACTCTGCAAATACATTACGTTACTTATATTTTAACATTACATTCTTAAACTTAGCGCAGGGCTCTACATTTAGATTTTTAACTACTTGCCCCTTAAGCCACTGAGCTAGTGCAATTTTATCTGGCCCAATATAAGTATATATTTTTTCATGATGGTTTTTATTTTCAGTATGTTTCTAACTGTGTGTGGTAACCAGAGAGCCCACGTCTCAAAAGAAAGTGGCTAAACGAAGCCATTCAATATATGTTACTTCAGCCATTTAACATGCACCAGTTGTGTGCTTGTCAGAAAATGAAAATACTGCATTCAAGATTTGAAAATATATGCGTACAAATGATACTCATTTTTTTCACAAGAAAACCCACAACCAAGCTATTACCATATGGTCACAGCAACACTAAAACTGAATTATAATAATCCTTATTAGGTACGGGTCAGTGTAGTGAAATACACAATTACACGAAAATACATTATATATATATATATATATATATATATATATATATATATATATATATATATATATATATATAATACATACATATTTGAGTACACAAAAAAAAGCCTTATACATTAACTACTAGTAGAAGCAAACGCAGTTTTACATTTTTTAAAGCTGAAGCTTAACACGTGTTATGTCTATCTTAAACTCGCTGTTATTTGCATATTAAACGCAAGGTTCCTAATTAATTATGCAATGCTTGTAAGAGCAACATTCTGCAGTAATCGTATTCTGTTTGAAAATGTTGCCAATTTTATTGCCTTGTTTTTAGATAATGTTAACAGATCCCTGCATGAGTTCCTCTGTGATGACTGTACACAGCAGCTTCTGCAGCTGTTGCTAGCCAGTTGTGAAACAGCTTCTGGGAGCATGACACTGGCGAACTTTGAATGTGTGAACTGAAATAAAATAATGTATATAGCAAGTGCTAAAAGAAGTAATCCAGACTTGGGTAACATTGAAATTAGAACGGTAATTTAACGTTATGATGAATATAAAGACATATTAAATGTTAAGCAGAACAACACAGTGACTAATAAGAAAAGGCAAGATAGAGTTGGAAAGGAGTTCTTTTTTAACTGCAGTTCAATGTAAAACATCTACTGTTGACTTTCTGTGGATGGATGGAGTAACGTCAACATTTGCACTGACCATTAAAAGTACAACCAGGTATCCTTGTTTTGAATTATTTACAGGTTATTGAATAAACAAAGTAACTTAACTTGGACTCATCTGATGTCAGTACTCGATGGCTAGTTGTAAAATGTTGGAATGCATTTTCTATTGTTTTGGCCAGGTTACAATATTTACACTATTAAGATTATTTTACAAATTTTATTTGTTAGAATTAAACAGATGTAGAATATATAAATTGGACCACAATTTCTAGTAAATTGCTCAAAGATATTTTTTCTAAAATAAATAACACAGTCTTAAATATAATTAATAGCTCTCTCTCATCTGGCACTGTTCCTGAGTCTTTCAAGGTTGCTGTAGTACGACCACTGCTTCAAAAACCTACTCTTGATCCGCAAATACTGAACAATTTTAGGCCTACTTCAAATCTCCCCTCTCTATCTAAAGTCTTAGAGAAAGTGGTAGGTAATCAACTAAATTCCTTTTTAACAGCCCATGACATATGTTAGAAATTCCAGTCGGGTTTCCGCCCGGGACACCCTACTGAAACTGCTCTAGTAAGAGTGATGAACAATGTCCTTATGTGTGCAGACACGGGTTCACCTACAGTCATTGTTCTCTTAGATCTAAGTGCAGCTTCTGACACCACTGACCATGCCACCCTGATTGACCGTCTTGAGAATCTTGTGAGATTGTCAGGTACTGTATTGTCCTGGTTTAAATCATACCTCTCAAATAGGCAACAATATGTTAAAATTGGGGATGACACCTCCTTACTATCTGAGGTTACTTGTGGCGTTCCTCAGGGTTCTGTTCTTGGGACAATTTTATTTTCATTATATATGTTGCCCTTGGGTGCCATTGTCCGTAGACATGGGGTCACAGTTCACTGCTATGCTGATGACACCCAGCTATATCCGTCTCTAAAACCAGGTGGTGTCTCTTCTATAAAAGATGTAATAAGCTGTCTTGCTGACATCAAGCTATGGATGTCTAATAATTTCCTTATGTTAAATTCAGATAAAACAGAGATAATGATTTTGGGATTAAAAGATTAAACACAAAAAAAAACATAGATCTGTCCGTTTTCACAGAGGACAGTTTCCCATTCTCTCAGAAAACTGAAATGAGGAATCTGGGTGTAATTTTTGACCCTGACCTCTCCTTAGAGCAACATATTCGGAATATAATTAAAGTATCTTTCTTTCACCTTAGAAATATGGCGAAGGTGAGGTGCTTTCTTTCACAGCACGATGTTGAGAGACTGATGCATGCCTTTATATCTTCTAGGATTGATTATTGCAATGCCCTGTTCTCTGGAATTCCAAACTGTGTTCTGTCATGATTGCAGCTTGTACAAAATGCCGCAGCCAGGGTGCTAGCCAAAACAAAAAAAGCAGCCCTCCACTGGCTCCCGGTGCTATCCAGGATTGACTTTAAGGTCCTTCTTATTGCCTATAAAGCCCTAAACGGTTTGGCTCCGGCCTATCTGAAGGATAATTTAGTCCTGTATATCCCTGGATGGCCACTCTGATCCCAAGCTGAGGGATGCTAGCTGTCCCATGGATTTTAAAGCAAAGGATGGGTGGTAGAGTATTCAGTCATAGGGCATCTGAACTCTGGAATAGTCTACCATGCACAGTGAGAGAAGCACCTACATTGGCAATTTTTAAAAACAAATTGAAAACATACTTTTATATCTTTATAATTTTATATATATACACACACACACACATATATATATATATATATATATATATATATATATATATATATATATATATATATATATATATATAATATATATATATATATATATATATATATATATATATATATTATATATGGTATATATATATATATATATATATATATTATCTATATATATATATATATATATATTGTTTTATCCCCGACAAAAAGCGATAATCCCTATAATAGTTCCTATATGTTTTGTGTTTATCCCTATTTATTTGGTTTGAGTGCTTTGTCTTTTGCTTTATTTTCAATAATTTTAAAATGTCCTTTTCTTTTGCTGTTTTTATTGTACTATATTGTTTTTAATGTACTTTTGAATGTTCTTTTCTTTTTGTTAAAAGCGCCTTGGGATGGCTCGCCACGAAAGGCACTTTATAAATAAAGTTTGATTTGATTTTATATTTTAATCTGAAAACATTACAGTGAAAATTATTTGGTGGTTTGTGCAATATTATGCTACTTTTGTTATAATTGGAAGAGATAGGGACTGTGATGTTGCTGCTCATTTGAGAGCTGTATTTTAATTGTAAACAAAAGGAAAAACTTGTGCCTAAGGAAATAGGGAACTGAACGAAGAATTCTCATCTTGGACATTGTTTTTACACTTTGTGAACCCGGCTAAACTTTACCAGCTTACACTGTTATGCTTTTTACATATACACACGCATTTGTCTTTTATTCTTGAGAGTGTAAGGGACCAGAGTTTGGATAATGAAAATGTTGCACCCTATGTATTCAAATAAGAAACTATTCGATATTCCCATCCCTAATCCTAATAATAAACACTATTAAAACAATATTCATAATACATAATAATAACAATCCCTCTCGGAGCGTTGTCGCTTGTGTAGCCTCTCCCAGGTCAGTGCAAGTCTTGCTCAGTGACACCAATGAGTCCTGGAAAAATTGTGAATGGCATTTTTGACCTGAACACATCGGATCCCAAATCAAAAAGTTAGACAATTTGATCGCGTATCTGGGTATCCATCGGGACTTCTTACTGTGAGACTGGATATGATTTAAACAAAATGTTGAATACAAATAAAGCTGCTGTTTTATCAGCAAGTCGGGAAACTGACGCCAAACAAGCCAGAATGTTACTTTTTTTCCACTATCATAATGAAGCCTCCACTAAATGTTCATCTTCATTTTTTTCCATAATTATTTTTTTTATGATTTCCGCGCTTTCCTTTTGGCTTATTGGTTGCTTAGTTGTAAAAAACCCGATTTGTAAAAGATTTGCTATGTCGGGAGAACGAGTACCACCAACACAGCACTTCGGTACGCAGTCTGTACAACAAATATGACATGTGCCAAGAAAGTTAGGATTGGTTTGTAATGTTTTTTTTTTTTTTAAATGTTTGTAAATAAATTCAGCTTTTTGGCACACTGGTCCATTTTCCTAGATTCATGAAACGGAACTGTCGAACCCTGTTAGTGAACATGTTAAAACCTTCATATAAAGCCATACCGATAAATAAAATAAGGAAATGCCTTAATAATTTAAAACAGTTTGTTTACTATTATAGGCATCTTTTCTTAGCGGTTGACTCTGATGATGGTTCCAGTTGGATTGCAACTGGACTGGGGTATTTACACTTGAACCCGTGTAGCTTCAAATTTTTCTTATTCTAACTGTGATTGGCTGCAAAGACAACAGGGCTAGACAGGGATTGGATCATGTGTGGTGTTTGTTTGTTTGTTTTTCTGGTATAGTTTCCTAGTAACTGAAGACATTGTATTCTGGGAGATGTAGTTGTTAGTGGAAGTTTTAGGGGAGGCAGATAAGCTGTAAAACAAAATTGCTATGCATATTTTTAATTTAGTGTGTATTTCTGATTTTTTAATGCGTAAAAATGGCTTATCTTTATCACTGGTAACCAGTCATCTAAGATTCTTTTGGGAAAAAATGGAATCAATTTTGTGAAGTTTAATTGACTACAGGTGCCATGTCTTCTCAGAGTATTCAAGTAATTGAATCATAAAAAACCCAAAGCAGCAGTAGATTTTGACACCACTGACCAAAAATACCTGTTGCCAGAGTTTGAGAAAAACAAAAACATTCTCACTTCAGATCCAGTTAAATTTCAAAAGTAAGTAGCGGGGTTTCGAAAAATATTGCAAGTCTCCAGTGTTACAGTTGCTACAACTGTTTAAATAATGCAGTTGTATTTTTATTTTATTTTTTATTGTTAACATCCTAACAACTTTTCAAAATGGCAGCTTTAGTGCACTGATAGTGTAAGTATTATTGCCCACACTCTCAAACAGGTAACACAGCAAAAACGATCCACGATGTAGTACAGAACAGAAAAGCCAGAGCACTTGCTATGTGTTTTTTTTTTTTTTTTTTTTTTTAATAAAATCGCTCTTCCAGCAGTGATTTAGAGGACAAATCTCAAACACCGGTGCACTAAAGCAGCCATTTTGGCCAGTGTTTAAATTCCGATAGCAAAATGTTCACAGAGTAAATAACACACATGAATTACAGTTTTACTGTAGGGTGTCAGGGTTACAACAAACCACTTTAGCTACCTGCTGCATCCTAGTATTCCTGCAATATTTTTTCAGAAATATATCATTGGTTCCCGATTAGTATTTTTCTCTATGTCCGTTCATTTTGTATCTACATTTTGACCAAAATGAACATATTGGAGGAATGTCCTCTGTATACACTATAGTGACTGGGCCGGGTGTGTTGATGATACTGTATCAGGATGTTGAGATGCCTGAAGATATTTCGCAAGGACCTGATATAAAACAAATTAAAAACTGAATTATGAACAAGGACAAGTTAATACAAATATTGAAACAATTATGTTGAAAAAGATATTGCAGGAATACATATAACACAGCAGGCAGCAGCAACACTTTAAAATCAGATTAAATGGGGGGGGGGGGTGCACACAAATGTATGGTTATTTCTTTAAACGGTTTTCAGAAGTAGAATGCACTTTTATTTTGAACAAACACCTCATGAAGACCAGATTACAAAATGAAGCCACTGCATAATACTTAAAAAAAAAAAAAAAAAAGACAAAACTGCAAACTACCAGAACTTACGCTTACTGGCAATGTAGTTCTAAACTATACTGATTGAAGAGGTGAATGTTCTCCCCAGATAAGGGCCATCAACCAAAATTAGTGTTTTCCCAATATCTTCATAAAAAAAGAACAGCATTGATGTGGTTGGAGCAAACCTAGAGTTCACCTGGAGTGTTGCTTTGCTCTTTAAACAATTGACTGTGCTGTTGAGACACAAACACAACTTGCTGTTACAGAGAGAGGCACAACCGAAAGTAAAGTATACAAGCTTTGACAATGCCACTTGTACATACAGCCTTTATGTACAATTTAACTGAGGTGACCAGATTCTTAAGTTCTTAAACTGGAACAGTATGGAAATACTGTGAATAACTTCCAACGTCCAAGCTACAGGGAAGCTCTGCGGTTTTTATTTTCACTTTGGCAATGTTTGATCTAATATCGTATTAGATTATTAGCCTGTACCAGTAGCCTAGGCTCAAGGTGATAGCAAGTACGCCTGCCTCCGCAAAAAGTGGTTGTGGGGTGCCACCATGCTGTGGGCTACTGCATAAGCCATTCCGATAAGGAAATCTGGGTCGCCAAGGAGCTGTTAGAGTCTGCACCATCAGATAATAGATAGCGCATCACCCCTTAGATCACATTCCCTTGCCTGCACAGGGGCAGTTGGGATGAGTGGGGAAGAGACCGGTGGTACCAGTGTTGCTGTGCGCTCTTGCAGCAGTTCAGTAAGAATAACCTGCTGGTGTGATGGGACCTCCCAGATCTTTCTGCCGAACGTGATCGGCAAGCTTTCTTCTTCCTCTGTTTTGGAGAGGGAAAAGATCAGGAGGAAGGCAAGGAGCGTAGCTTCTCCACGGGACATACACCCTCCCTTGACACAGAGCCACGGGAGGAGGGTCCAGCCTCACTGAGCTTAGCAATGCTGACTGCTGAGCGGAAGTGAGGGAGTGTTTCCTGGAACGCGAAGCGAACACGGTTGGACAATAATTATTACTTTTTTTTTTTTATTTATTTATTTTTTAAACTCCGAGGAGTAGAATATTGCACAGCGGAAGGAGTGCTAAGATCCCAGGAAGGACTGCACTTGAGCCGCAGGCTTCCCGCGGGGCAATAGGCCGTGGCAGGACTTTACCAGCACGCTGCTAAATACACAATAAATGCTAGAAATAAACAATTTTATTTAAGCAATTCAATATATAAATTCAACATTTAAAAGGCAAAGCTAAAAAATGTAAAAAAAAAAAAAAAAAAAAAAAAAAAAAAAAAAAAAAAAAGGCAATTAGAAAGGTGATAATTTAATGTCAGCGCTCTCTCAAGTATTCATGATCAGCTGAAAAGGAAAATGGCATAGTTATCAGAGCGCGCAGCTCGTTTAGGCCACGTCACACTATTCTGACAAGAAGCCTTTGGTATAAAGTTTCAGGTTCAGGTGTCTTAAAGGGGGAACAGCTATTTGTATGGTTAATAGTCCCTGCTTGAAAGGGAACATATGTTCTTATCAATGTGTTGTTTTTCTTCTATTAAACTAATAGCTGTGATAAAGTAAAATAACTGTAAAATACTGTTATCGACAGATCGTATTAATTTTTGTCTCTGTGTTTTCTTAAACTTTGCAGGATAAAATATAGTTCTTCTATAATACATTTAACAAAGAAATAAAAATAAGGGGTCACCAAAATAAAAGGAGATTTATCCTGCCTCCAGCTATTTAGACATTTTTTAAAAAAAGGTAAAATGAAACAAGGACGCAATTCTTTTTTTGTAATTGTTTTAAACTACCGTCAGCACTCACATGTCCGACCCTATAAAATTTGGACTTTAGTGACGGTTAAACGAGTGTGACACATACCTGATTATTTCATTTTGGCCCGTTCCAACCATTGTCCGTTTTTTCAGGGAACACAAAAAAGATACAATGTTAAAAATACATAGCTGAAAGGACAGTGTTTTAAATTAAGTAGGCTTCCATTTAGATGTACTGTAGCTGGTTCTGTTGGTACAGTACTATATTTTCAACAGAAGTAGTACTTTAATTCCTATGCTTTAGTGCGAGAGGTCCCAGGTATTTTAATGTGACATGACAGCATTGATTTCCGCAATTGTCGCCTATAGCTTCACACTAAACAGTTGTTTGCACGCAGATACAAATATCATGGATGAAGAGAATAATTCCAACGCAATATAATGGTACCTGTAATATGATCTGTTATTGTTAGCACAGTAGTCTAGCCTCTTCAGGAATCGAGTGATGATTCAGACGAGGATAACCATCAGTTAGTTTTAGCAACATTCAGGGGATAAACCCAACAGCAATTCTCTGTGATTGGTTGCAAACATGAACTTTGACTGTTCAGTAATTCTCCAGATTTGCACGGCGCTGTGCAGCCGCTTTTTAATGCTACTGGCCGTTCAACCTTCCCTTTAGTCACATCAAGTGTCATTGTACTGTAGTAAGTTAGATATGGTAGGAACAAACACAGCAGCCTGCATGAAAATACAACACTCTGTTACCAGCGTCACAATGCTCTGATGAAAAAAAATGGGGTGAAATGAGTGTCCCAAAAAGGTTATGGGGCAAAATTGTGACTGTCTCATCCAAAACGGGACATTTGCTCACTTTAACTATAACGTTAAAATTAAATTGTATGTTTTCAGATACTCGTAACACAAACATAATGTAAAACATTTACAATATAGAATCAGTCAAATGTTTTGGAATATGGAGAAAGAGGAGGTGGTTAACAGTAAATACTAAATTTTTTACATGCACCTTTTAAAGACATTCTATTTTCACGATCATGGAATTATTAAACAAAAATAAAAACATACATAAATGTAAAAATAACAAGAGACCAGTGAAATGACTGTTGTACTGGACAGGCCGATCCTTAGCAGAAAGATTTCCGATCTTTGATGCAGCTGGTGTCTTTTTCGTAGAAGCAAACTAAAGCAGCTGCCAGTTAGAGGGCCCTGGACTACAACACTGCTTTACAAGTGCAAAAAAATTCCTCAATAAAGCCATCTAACAGCAGTGTGCACTACTGCTCAAAAACCTCACTATGGTATAAGATATTCTTTTATTTACTGCTTGTTTTATCAAGGTTTATGCTAGCCGTGTTGCTCTGTGTGATCGTTTGAGACATTAGCAAAACGCTTCCCAGCTGGGTGTTGTATGCCAGCTGCTGAATGTTGGAGCGTTGTGGTTAACTTAAGATGAATACTGGCAAATGGCAGTCCCATTATTCATTTTCAGGTTCTTTTACAAATATTTTATAGAAACCTCCACAGACAAACATTTTAGCAGCAAACCTGTTTAACCTTTGCACGTTATATACTTCTGCAGATGTTCAAATGTATTGTCCAGAAATATTTAGAGCCAAACCTCTCATGTTATTATTATTATTATTTTTTTTTTTAAATATATTTTACTTTTTTTATTTCAGATTATTTTACAGCATCCCACTCCAGGTGCTTTTATTTGGATTGGCAAGTCTAGTTAACAGCCTGCTCGTATAATCAATTGTAACACCTTATCTAATTACATTGCACTTCTCTCTGCAGGCTCAAGCTGAATCAAATAGGACAGTTTTACTCAAATAAGCAAAATTAACATGAAATGAAATACTAAATCTATTGTGGCAATTGAAAATGGGAGATATGAACTGTCTACATGTGGTTCCCATTGCAAGGGCTGCTTCTTGGAAATATTCCTGTAATGATTTTAGCAGATGTTGTTTGGTACAGTGTGACAGATTACAAAACGGGTAAAGAAGCAGAGCCCTCTTTCTTTTCAACTGGACTTTGGGTCCAGTAACAACTCTCTATACCTTCACTGTGGCCTCAATCTGTTATTTTTATTTGCCGCTATAAAGAGAATGACCAGACGGCCCTATAAAATGCACTTGGCAGTGCTCTTTGGGGAGGTAGCCAGCCCAGCTGCCTAAGTTGTCCATCTGGCCAGCTGGCTGTCCATCTATCTGGACAGCTTGCACAATATTCTCCTGAGCTTCCCTGGTATAATTAACCCTCAGCAGGAAAATAAATTGTCTTTGAAATGTTCTTTTCCAGTAATGTATACATACTTAAATATGAGCATTCTTCAACATTGCAACTGAGCAATAGGGGGAAACTGAAAACTGGTTTTGTTATAGCTGTGCTGTAATAAAATCTATTTTCCCACTTCAGCCTTTAACAGCTTGGGCAGTCTTTTTTTAAAAACTAAACTACTGACCTTGCTTTTTTGATTCCTTAAAAAAAAAAAAAAAAACGTTTTAATTTGGCCTAATCATTTCTATAATTTTGGCATTATAAAACCAGAGCAGCTTAAGAAACAACTGTAACGCAACAAGGTAGCTTGAACAGCCTGCATGCTGAAAGAGCTCCTAAGCTTGGCAGAGCTACTGTGTAGTAGCACCAACTGCTCTACTACGGATAGTAACTCATTGTCACAAGGATGGCTGTAGGCGGTGACTTCAGACCCAGAACACACACACAGCACTGCGAGTGAAATGAAAGGAATCCACAGCAGATTGGTGTAATGAATGCACTGTGGTACTTTTATTAAATGAACAAAATAAAAAGGTTTGAACAAAGGAAAAACGGCACGTTGGCCAAACAGACAAAACAAATACCGGAGAAAGACTAAATAAAACAAGTATCGCACAGTTTTACTCAAGATGCATCATACCACTCAGACACTACCCAGATCAAGTCACCCTCTCAGAATGAACAGCCAGGGAAGCAGGAAACTGGTTCTGAAGCAATGACCTTGAGAGATCTGCAAAGTTCTGTGTCTGAGATGAGAGTCAGTGTTCACACATCAACAATGAGCCGGTCCATACACAAAGCTAGCCTGTATGGACGGGTGGCA
>NC_054536.1:28661969-28664469 GCF_017654505.1 Polyodon spathula
AATGGTTTTGTAACACTTTCTAGACTGATGAGCAAACTCACCCCTGAAGATTCTACCTAATTATTTAAACACCTGATTCTAATTATCCCCTTAATTGAGCTGATACCACCAGGGGTTCACTTACTTTTTCACATACCCTGAATCTTAATTACTCATTGTTTGTCTAATTCATACATCATTTTGTTTCAAAAGACATGGGATTATATACACCCTATTGGATATTTAAGTGCAGAGTTTTGATTCAAGATCGCTATGATGGTAAAACTATGGAATTTCCATAATTATCATTGGGGTTCACAAACTTTTTCTCGGCACTGTAGTTGTGATGACGATATCCAACGTATGTACCCCATCAAATACAATGCTAATTCATCCGTGCCACCCACCATCAAAAAATCTGCCTAGTTTATGCTGCAGGTAACATGCAGCCCTACAGTCTCTCACATGCTATACCATGCTTTGCCTTGCTTTACCATGGATTTTTCAATCATTTAACACGATCACCTGTGTTACCTTGTTTTCCACGCTGCTTTTATACTACACTGTGCTTTTCTCTAGAATATTACGTTACACTTTCATAAGGCTTGTAACAAGTTAAAAGTGATTAAACTGGAATTACAATTAGTGATTAGTTATTATTATTTATTTTCTGTTTAATTGCAAAGTGCAGGTTGTATTTGAGTGTTTTTTGTTTTGTTTTGAGACCCCTTGCTACACCCCTTGGTGTTTTGATCGTTACTGCCGTTGAAATTTCCTTTCACAAATTACTCAGCCAGCTTAGGCTGCTTCCTCTTTGCTTTTCAGATGTCTGAAGAAGTTCAGTAAAATTCATGCTGGAAAACTCTCTCCTCGGTTGCAGGCCGTGGTCTGTGGATTCTTATCAGATTGTCTGTATCTTTGCTGAAAGAATAACAGTGGTCTGGCTGGGTTCAGTTTTTAATAAAGAAAACGGCAGAGAAATGACTCCTAACACGTGCAATGTTAGAAAAATAAACAAACAATTAACACATTAAAGTGGCCGCATCTTCCACAATCTTAAACCTATCATGAACTTGTATTCACTATGTAGGTATACATCCAAATGTTTTACCGCCATCAATTTTAAATGAAGTGATAATACAGCACAGCTTCCAGGAAGTCTGTTGCTGCTTTACTTCCTAGGCCATTCAACCCAGCAGGGTCTTTAGGGGAAAACATCTTACTCGCTGCCAGGCTAGAGTTATTAGGGGAAGGTCCTGAAGGGGTGGAGACAAGTTCACTGTCCAGGTAAAATAACCCAAGAAGTAAAATAAAAGCAATCTTAAAGTATGTTTTGTAAACAGATAATTTAACCTAGTGTAGTAGCAGACACGTTTTCAAATCTTCCCAATTGATACAGTGCCTACTGCTGTATACAGCGAATGGATGTGGATGGTGTGGGAAATGTATGCAACTATTTTTTTGGCACCAATCACTTTAAAGGACACATATTTTGATAGATGTAGAATGTATGTGAAGACCAGTATTGCCAACCACACCGCTGCAGAAATCATGAGAACAACTCTTAGAAATCAAGAGGTTTGGCGTTCGATTCGCGAGATTTTTTGTTTCAAAACATAACCAATATTTCCATGGTAAGAGACAACCAATATTTTCAGTTGTTTTTTAAACCTTGTTAACAACAGCTTAAATTGAGTCTATAACACTTCAAATATTTTACAAACATCTATTAGTGCTCAAAATGCACAACAAAATAAAAAAATCCACATCACCATTCAACATTACAAACAACATGATCTATTATCGCACCTGTTACTTTTGTGCAGACAGCTGCTGCGAGGACACCTACTGGAGTGTGGCATGTTTAGCAATATGAAGGAGCTAGAAAGCAACTGCTCCAGGCTGGGTTGAATTTACATCTACAGTGTTTGCGCTTCTTTGAGTTTTCCGGCATGACTAACGTATATCTTTCAAAAAGCAAAAAATCCCGAGATCCAACAGTACTGCTGCGAGATCGCGAACAGGTCTTAATTTAAGTTGTAAATTGCATGTCTTGTGATGAATTTGTTAGAGTTGGCAATACTGTGAAGAATACTGACCAATCACAATGTGTGTCATACTTCCCATGAATGCACTTTATTATATGTTAATACATATTGTGTATTGTCATCAGTTTGGACTGGCTGCTAAAACTGTACAAAATTATTTCTGTTACAACAATAAGAGATATGTTATACACGATATTTACTATAAATCACCAAAAAGAAGATTGTACTCATGAACTGTTAGCAGATATATTGATTAACTTCTCATAATTTTAAAGAGGTTCTACATTTACCCTCTTTGAAAAAAAAAGTCCTTTTGAAAGTATAAATCATGTCAATCATCTGATTTCAATATAATGTACAGCAGCCTGATTGATCAGCAATACTCACTATTAAGATTTATAAGCACTTGTATAAAAATATTCATTAACAATGATGTAAGAATCTCCACCATCACTAATACAGCAGAATAACCA
>NC_054536.1:28969469-29107969 GCF_017654505.1 Polyodon spathula
TACTGATACTGGGGCTTGGGAGTCCTAAAACTGCCTGGCAGTTCTAGTTATTATTATTATTATTATTATTATTATTATTATTATTATTGCTAACATATTTATTTACTGGGGTCTTACTCTTTTTTAGTATAATTTATCTGGACATTTGTTGAATACTCCGTGTAGTATTGAGTCAGACTCAAAACTTGTTATTGGAGGCGGGCTGTCATTCAAGCTGTCAGGGAGTGGATTGACTGATGTGGAAAGAACTGAAACAGGGTTGGCAGTTTGACTCGCTGGTTTTGAGGGAGGGTGTTGTTTGCATCCAGTTGATGACAGAATTGTGGACCAATCATGTCTTTCCTGTAGATTTGCTGTCCAGTAATTGCGAATTGAGTCGTCATCGCGGTGCCCTGTCACAGACATGATTTTGCTCGTCTCTAGACCAGCATCAGAAAGTATGTCTAAGTAGCTTTTTATGTTATCAGATTAGTTGTAGATTAGAATGTTAAGGGAAAAAGCCGGTATTTATGAGCGGATTGATTTGAAATGTAATTCACAGTTAAGCCCTTCAACATTTCAGCGGGCATCTATGCAAAATAGAAGCCTGCTAGATCTGGAAGCTGATTGGCTGTTCGCACTCGATCATTTTCTAGTAGGGATTAGATGCCTCTAGGTCAACTAATCAGAGTCTCTGATTGAGTAACCTTCCATATATAGATATATATCTATACTATATATCTATATCTATATATATATATATATATATATATATATATATATATATATATATATATATATATACACACACAGTGCCATGAAAAAGTATTTGCCCCCTCTCTAATTTTCTGCATTACTGCATTTTTTTGACACTGAATGATATCAACATCTAATATTAGATAAAAGGGACCCTGAGTGAACAAATAACACAAAATAACATTACCACCACCATCTTGACCGTTGGTATGAGGTTTTTACTGTGGAATTAAATGTTTGGTTTTCCCCAGACATAACACGGCCCATGTTGGCCAAAAAGTTCCACTTTTGACTGATCTGTCCATAGAACATTGTTCAAGAACTCTTGAGGATCATCTAGATGCTTTTTCACAAACTTGAGACAAGCATTCATGTTCTTCTTAGTGAGCAGTGGTGTCCACCTTGCTACTCTGCCATGAATCCCATTTTTGCCCAGTGTCTTTCTAATGGTGGAGTCATGAACACTGACCTTAGCCGAGGCGAGAGAGGCCTGCAATCCTTGGATGTTCTTCTAGGGTTCTTTGTGACTTCATGGACGATTTTATGTCTTGCTCTTGGAGAGATTTTGGCAGGAGGGCAACTCCTGGGAAGATTTACTACTGTCCCAAACTTTCTCCATTTGGACAATATGGCTCTGACTGTGGTTTGGTGGAGCCCCAGAGCCTTAAAAATGGCTTTGTAACCCTTTCCAGACTGACAGGCATCAACATCTTTTTTCCGGAGGTCTTCAGGAATTTCTTTTGATCATGGCATGATGTGTCTCTAGAACCTGTGTGCTGACAGCTTCACTCTGATGGTAAGGGCCAAAGTTAGTCAGATTTATATTGGGCAGGGCTGGCCCAAATCAGGCCTGATTGTTAACCAAAGTATTCAAACAGCTGACCCTAACTATCCCTTTAATTGGGTTGAGTTAACTAGGGGGGCAATAACTTTTTCACACCTGGAGATTGCATGTTTGATACCTTGCACACCAAACAAATGAAAGCAGCATCAAACTTTGGTGTCATTTTTTCTCTCAGACTCCCTCTATATACTACTACAACCCACATAAAGATCTGACCAAATTCAATGTGAAAAATGTGCCAAAATGCAGAAAATTAGACAGGGGGCAAATACTTTTTCATAGCACTGTATATATAATCGTTTGTTTTGCTGACTGGAATAGATGGAACTTTGATTTACCTCTCTGATTTCCTTGATCTTGGACCCTCCTTTTCCTATTAATGAGCCACACTGGCTTCCAGGAACCACCAGTCTCAGCGTCACTGGCGGTTTACTTGTCACTGTACTGTTTGTCATTGAAGCATTTATGTCCTGTAAGAAAGAAGTTAATAAAAATTAACAAGGGTTTTGTTACTCCAGTTAACACGCTGATCCCCTGTACAGTGACCCAGGATCAAAGCAAACACCCAATTTGGGCCTGCATGAAGGAGCTAGGCCCAGAACTTAATCAAGTTTGTATAGCAAACAAACACTCTGGGACATCTTTGAAGGTTTTTTTTTTCCCCATTTCACCTGTGATCTTCAATAACAATGCAGTGGCACTACAATGGCATTGTGGCTGTTCTGTAATAGAGAAAGAGGCAAAGCTAGCACAAGGGCACTGGCAATGTTATCATAGCTGCCATTTGTAGAATGGTACACAGTGAGAAGGTTTTATCATGTTTTGGAATACAAATAGTTTTGGATTGTATGAACCAATACAAACTAGTATTCCATTGCAGTGCCATGGTACTGCAAGGCTCCTTAAACAGAGTCCCAGACCTCCAATGGCATTGGATCCTTTTTAAAAAGAGCCACAGGGGACTCAGGTGTAATAATAATAAAGTCCACTTTATTCTTGGGTTAATACAGGCATAACAATTCACAATTATTGCAAATACATTCTGAATATTAGAACATTGTAAAAATGAATCGCTAATGTCAGATGTGAAGGACCTTAGCTAACAGATGTGGGGATGGATGGACAGGAAACTTGGAGGTTCACAACTTTGTAATCCAAAATCTTTGCTTTGATTTTTAAAGAGCTTTAGGATAGAATTGTAGCATACCAATACATTGAATCAAAATGATGATGTTTTGTGTTTACACTAGCAGGCCTTTACTGGTGGATAATGACAAGGAATGCTGCATGTTGATTGGCTGAGGCAGTGTTCAATGTACTATTAGGTTTAAAATAATCCCTTAGACTTCAACATGTCCCAAAAGAGGAGAAAACATCAGGAGAAAATATACATGTGCTGTCTCTCTATCTCTGTGAGCAACAAGAACACGGAGTGGGTAAATACATCAGAACTGTTAGAAATAACATCATGCTTTGAAAAGATAAACAAGTGTTTTTCATGATGTGATTTTGCACTGGAAATTGCAGCTTTAAAGTTGAATGTTTGTTTTGTTTTGAAATGACAAAACGGTGGACTTACTGCAGCAGCTTTGAATTGTATTTCACCAGTCATTAAATATGTTAACTGCACTTCTTGATTCTTTATTGTGACCTTGTGCTGTGCTTTACCTTTGAATTTTAAGCATGACTAATTGTAGCATGACTCAACGTAGCCTAATGTTAAAAATACTCCCTGCCTGAGTCAATGCTCTCCCCCTTTTGCCTTAATGACAACTTTACGCCCCCTGGGTGTTGATTCGGCAGATTCCGATATATATAAATATTAGTATTGAAAGACAAGGAATACAATGTATTAACATAATGCTACTGTAGCCGGCCAATCAGTGAAAGAAAACCACTTCCAGACAGATGTTTGTCAAACTTATCCAGGTAACATTTATTTTGGTGTTTCCCATATTTACAGTAACTTGATTATGCCTTTTCCAATTATACAAACAGGCATATGGAACGCACTGACTACACACTTGCAGTACAACAAGGACTTTACTCCTCCACCATTCCACTTCTTCCTGAAAACCCGTCCAATCAGGACCATAAGTTGTGACATCACAATCACCTCTGATGTTCTTCCTCATTTTAACAAATTGCAACTACACTATTTGCAATTGAAAGGTTTTTTTTTTTTTTTTTTTTTTTCTAAATTCTGTTTTCTGTGCTTAACCACGGATCCAAGGAACCAGACTGCGGCGGAAAAACACAGATTTTCTATGCTCTCAGAGAATTTTTTGTTTTACACTTGGGGCGGGGCAAAAAACATGAAAGGCTTTTTTTGGTTGTTTGATAACAAAATCAATTATTTAATCAATTTTTTTTTTTTTTTTTTATTGCAGAATTTTAGTGTCGCCCTAGGTAAAGGGCGTCTGCTAAGAAATACATAATAATATAATCATCAACACAGGCAATTGTGATTTAAATTTAGTAAACATACTTGTTCAATAAAATTGCTTCTAGAAGGCACAGGTGTCGTTGTCCATCCATCAACAGTACAAAAAACCTTTGACCATTGTTCCATAGTCCGATTTCTGTTTTCTTGTGCATATTTTAGCCTTTTAGTCTTGTTCCCCTTTCTTAACAGAGGTATTCTTGCTGCAACACATCTTTTAAGTCCTGATTTCAAGAGTGACCTTCGTACTGTTGATTTGATGGACAATAACACCTGTGCCTTCTGCCAGTTCTGTTGTCAGTTCAACGCTTGTCTTCTTTCTATTCCTTAAGGATATTATCCTCAAGGGCTCGGTCCCATTTTGGATCTCAGAGGCCTGAACATATTCCTGAAGGTGAGAAAGTTCAACATGCTAACTACCTGTCACATTCTCCAGTCCGTCTGGCCTGGCGGCTGGTTTGCAACCGTGGCCCTCTGGGACACATACTTCTATGTCCCAATACATCCTGGCCACAGAAAGTACCTCTGCTTCGCTTTTCAGGGCAGCATGTACGAGTTCTGTGTTCTGCCATTGGGTCTGTCTCTTGTTCCCAGGACTTTCTCCAAGTGCATGGACACAGTTCTAGCACCCCTGCGGCTACAGAGGGTCAGGGTCCTCAATTACTTGGATGACAGTAAGCAAGCCGTGTCTCACATGGCTCTAGTGATGGAGCATTTTACCCAGCTGGGGCTCACACGCAAGTGACATTTTTCCTTGGGATCCATCTCAGACAGTCAGTGCAGGTGGTGCTGTACCAACGGTTGCCAGGACTGCTGGCCGCAGCCTCCTCTGTCCTCTATCCAGGGGGAGCTACGGTCCCCGGGGTTGCACCAAGTGGCGTTCCAGTTGCTCACCTGGGCACAACCGTTTTTTCTGTCCCTCAGGGCAGTCCACCTGCCAGTGGTTTCGAACCAGGCAGCAGACCTGCATTCCCAGGTTGTAGCCATGATTTGACACAGGTTTGGCAGCGTGACAGTTTTCCTCAGAGGAGTCCAGACATTGCTTTCTGTGGTTTTCAATTCAGAAAGGCGGGGGCCCTCTGGGAATAGATGCCCCAGCCCACAGAGGCCTCAGGGCTTGCTGAATGCCTTCTCCCCTCTAGCGCTGATCCCATCTTTCTTGGAAAAAGTATGGAATGGGGTCGCGAGGGTCCTCCTGCTTACGTTGCACTGGTCCAGGGGGATATGGTTTACCACTCTCAGCTAGCTCATTTAGGGACAGCCGTGGCGGAACCCGCTACACAGGGACCTTTTCAGTCAGGCTCAGGGCCATCTGTGGCACCAGACCTCGGGTCAATCCAGCTGTGGGTCTGGCCCTTAAACGGAAGCGTCTGAATGCCTTCGGATTCTCAGACTGTTATAGTCACAGAATAGAATGCTAGAGCCTCTTTTACAAGGTCTCAGTATTCTTATAAATGGAGGATTTTCCAGGAGTGGTGCTTGGCGTGAGACCATGACCCCATCTCCTGCCCCATGTCGGTTGTTTTGCAGTTACTACAGGACCTCCTAGAGAAGGGTAAATCCCCCTCTATGTTGAAGGTGTACCTGGCTGCTATATGTATGTGCCACGTCAAAATTGACTTTGTGTCTCCCGGAGCTCATTTTTTGGCAGTGCAGTTTTTAAAAAGGACTAGGCGGCTCTGCCATTCCCTTAAACCAGTGGTTTCTTCATGGAGTCTGGACTTGGTTTAGAGGCTCTTATGAAAGCTCATTTCGAGCCTCTGCATTCAGTGGAGCCTAAATACTTGTCTTTCTCCTGGCCGTCACGTCAGCCAAATGTGTCATTGAGTTACAGGCCCTTTCCATGGAGGGTTAAGCCCTAACCCAGCTTTTCTGCCTAAGGTTGTTTCACAGTTTCACTTGAACCAATCGGTGGAACTGGAGGCGTAACACCTCAGTGCCCTGACATGGCAGAGTGTATTAAGCCTCTAATCTGTTTAAGAAGGTTATTTTATTAGATGCCATTACTATAATACTAAAATATAATTCTGAACGTCTTTAAGAGATGCAGATGTAGGTTTCATTTTACTTGCAAAACAATCAGCAAAATAAATCGGTTCAAATTCAGATGTGTCTTAGACAGCATTCAGTGGTTTTATACCATAAACACGCAGTCATTATTCTGCAGCGCACCTCTACTTAAGAAATACTCTTAGGAAAACCAAAGCTGGCTTTACAGCAGCTTTTAACCACTTACAAAATAAGCCTCCAAGCTACAACTAAATTGTCTATTAGTGTCAGTGCTACAAGCATTATACAGGATAAAAATAATTTACTTATAGTTTGGGAAACATTAGGTCGGAACAGCAAGGCATAACTGTCTGTTTTTATGTACCATTTATTTTACAAACCACAGAAATATTTAAATGATGTCACTGTGGTGGAAAAAAAAGTTTGATTTACTGTACCTCTTCAAACTTAAGTGCAATCATGGAAAAGGCTTTGAAAATGGCATCTGTGGGACCGGTAACTGTGACAATCCTCTCTGGGCAGGATCCTTCTGAAATGTTGATTCGAGCACCACTCTGGTAATTTGAGAGGTTTAGTCAAGTTTTATTACATTTGCATTTGAAGAAGTATAGGGCACTTATGAGTGATGTTGATGGAACCGGACTGCAGCGATAACATATTTTTCAGTATAACATTGAGCTACATTTTTAAAGCTATTTACTCCAAAACATCATTAGTTCAATTTCTTTTCAGGAAGGAAAAAACACTGAATACAATTCTAAAGCAAATAAAAACAACACTTATATTTGCTTATGTTTCTGCATATTAATATTTGCTTGTTCCTGTATTTTAATTGTAGGAGTGTATTTGTTTTAATCACCTCAGAATGATTGATATGCCAATCTGACATTTTTAAATCCTGTTATCTCTACAATAGCAGAACACACAATGGAAATGACTTACCTCTTCTCTCATCTTTTTAACTGTTTCCCCTTTCTGAGAAAAAAAAAAAAAAACATCAAAGTTAAAAAGAAAAAGTTGTCTCTTACCAAAATAAATGAAAGATACCAAATAAACAGTATACCTACTTTTCCAATAATACTTCCAACTTCCTAAAAAAAAAAAAAAAAAAAAAAAAAGGAAAATCACAATATTAGAAAAAAATGGTTAACTCAGTTAATGCAGTTATTATAAGAACCTTAACGTTTTGTTTGTGGGTATTGTGTTGTGCTGTGCCAGTAATGCACTATTTACACAGTGTCCCCCTTGTCTATCTCCGAGACCAGAATTATTGTTTGAGTAACACTTCTATAAGCATTTCCAAAATCAGAATTACATCTCAAATACATCTACTACACACAGGTTTTGTCGCCTGAACTCTGAAGTAGAGCCGGTGTCACGGGAAATATGTTAAAAAAAAACTAAAATAGAGCGAGCAATTTCCTGAAGATAAAGCGTATTTATAATACAAATGAAACATAAATATACAATACGATAAATGTAAACTTTTAAAAAAAATACTGTCTGCAATACACTTCGATAAATAAGATGACAACATATTTAAACAAAAATTACTGTCTGCAATGCAAAACTTGTTTTCGTTTCTTAAAAAAGAAAAAATACAAATGGTGTCCTGTAATTTTCGAAGAACACAGAGAACCTTGCTTTTAAGTTCTAAGATTCGCGCATGCGTAGAAAGGCTCAAAAAGGCAAACGCTAACTTATTTCACATCTAACCGATGACACCGGAACCGTGAAACTCTGGCCTCTCAAGATGTTTGGTACTGGCTCGGCGTTGAGCAAGGCTGTGGGTGGGGTTAACCAGATAAGGTCTACCAAAAGATTTCACAGGAACTGACAAATATGGAACTAAACCACAGCGCGAAAGTGTTGTGAAAAAATAAAATAAATAAAACAGGAAACGAAATATCAGAACAATAAAGCGGGTCAGACTGCAAAAAAGTAAATATTATGATTTGATGAATGCAGGTCTTGGTCACAGACCTGCAACGACTGGCGCCAATGTGTTGAATTCTGGAATAGATGTGCAGTCCCACATGGGATGAACCTGAGTTTACACATTACAACATTCTTTATGCTTTGCCGCTTTATATTTATTTATTTATTTATTTATTTTTTAAAGTATTTCTTCTTTAAATTGTTTAATGCTGACAGGTATCATTTAAAACACAGACAAAAAAATAGTGTGCAAGATCTACTGCGGTTTCATTAATTGTATTCCATATATTTTTCTAATAAATCGAAACGTCGTAAATAGAAGCACATTTTCCCATAGGAACAATGCTATAAATTGGGGTTACATTCCTGACTCTTGGGCTAGATAATGTATTTTAACAAAAATGACCCGTTATATTGTACTTATGCAAATATTTATTTAACTCTTTACACTCAGCCAGTTGATTTCTGTGTGCTGCCGCCTCAGGCACCTACCTGGCTTGTTTAAAAGTACAGATTTGGGGCTTTGCAATGATGTATTCAGTGTGTGTATGCGGTACTCCTAGCCGGAAATACGATCGCATGAAGTTTAGGCCCTCATGTGACATCATGTGAGTTCACAGCTTAGGTTTCATCTTGAGTCCATTGCTATTATCAGACATTGTTATGAGCAAATAAATTCTAAAAAAAAAAAAAACAGTGGCATGCATAAAAAAAAAAAAAAAAAAAAAAACTAAGTGACTGAGTCAGGGCGACCACGACAGGTACTGCAGTTCGGACACCGACACGTGTCTCGTGTCGTAAATGCCATATCAATATCAGTCAAAGCAAGGTAATAATACAAAAGTCGTAAGTGCCGTGCGTGGTAAATCGAAGCATCATAAGTGGAGGAGTGCCTGTAGTTATTCTAACTAATAATATGAAATTAAGTTATTCGGTTTGTATTTGCATTCAGCAACATGTGATATACAAACAAGACTTTTTTTTTGACAACACTGTTTTGCGCTGCAGTTTAGTCTCATATTTCTCAATTCCTGTGAAATCTTTTGGTAGACTTTATCATTTTGGATAGTACGACCTTGGGAACCAATCTCAAAATAAATCCACACCACTCCTCTGTGCGCCTATGTCCACTGAATTAGACGTCACATTCCACAGTGCAGAGTCTATTTTGAACAGTAGCATGAACACACCGAGCCGCGCTGGGTGGGCTCGGCTTGGTTCCAGTTTGGCTCGGCTTGGCTCGGGTGTGGAAGTATGAAAAGGCTATTAATAAACCAAGTATCCTATCTGTACACACACACACACACACACACACACACACACACACATATAGGGCAAACTACCCTTACACAAGCATGACATGGTCTATTTTCATGCTTTGATACTCTTATCATAGTTTTTACACCATGTTTAGATCTGCTTGGCTTCTTTTTAACTTTTTAAAAAATAAATTTACGGTGCACTAAATGTAAGAAAACACCAATGCTAACCTATGTGTTAGAATCCCAGTATCTCACAGATCCCAAGCATACTCCCCCCCACACACAACACAAACACACACTAAAGCAAAGACAACCAGCCTCAGGTGGAATGGTGTTGGAAATAGGAGGAATGACACAGCTTTGTTATATAAAGTTATAGGAAAATAACTGGAAGTCTTTTTCAATGCCTTCATGCTATATAGAGTGTGGACAAAGCAGTTTGATTGAAGAGAACTCAGTGAATACATTTTGGATAACAAGCATTGAAAAGTCAGATTACCTTCTTCTGACTGTTTCAGCTATTGTATTGTTTAGTGCTCAAGTACAGTGCCATCTTTTTAAGTCTTTGCAGAGCTACACCAAAGCTATTAACAATGCGATTTCGAATTGTAGTAGAAAAACACACTGCTATGTATAGAGCTCTAGTTAAGATAATAAATCATGTGAACCTTATATAAAGCTCCTAATCCCAGGCTTCTGGAATAAACCTGTGCGCTTCAGCGGCTGCCCTTGCTAGTGTGAGCTGTGACAGGTTATAAACAGGTCAACTAAGATTCTGAGAAACAAGCGGCACATTTAAGCGCGTTCTCGAAATAGAAGTTGATTCTCCATCAAAGAACCAGAGAGTGTAGTTTACTCAAAGAAGGCCTTTTTGGCTTGTTGAATGGCTATTTTTCTTTTGTCTTTTTAGTATCAACTATAATGTAATGTATGTATGTACATTATGTAAGTCTGTATGTATTTATTGAGCATGTCTACGGTAGTAGTGCACCTGAACGGGTTAGCACAACCAGCTACAAGAACAAATTATTTTATCCTAATGGATCATTTTAGAGGATTTAGATGCCGAGTATTACCTGAAAGATTTCTTAAGTGTTAGTTTCTGAGTAAATAAAGTGACAAGTAATATTTCCTGAAACAGATGTATAAGGTGCCTCCTAAAGCACACATGCACTGTTATAACTGCTGTAGCCCACACAGGTACTACAGCACACTTAATAGTCTGCTGATCAAAGTGTTTATACTTTATTATCCTAACCATGGCCCTTGACTTAAATTGTCCCAGGAAAAGGTCCAAGCTTGAAAATGTATTCACTTTCCAAAGCTACATGTTGATACTGTATTAACAATCCAAAGGATACTTTAATGAACGCAATGATTATCTAAAATCGTAAACATTTGGTATCATATCTAAGCAGAGCAGTCTAACAGTAAATGTCTGTTAAGCACCCAGCGGGTTCAAAGAAATTCAAGAAAACCCATTAAAAAAATAAGTAAATAAAAAAGTAAAACATTCTCAATACACAAAACTGTTCATTATAGCAACAATATCTTCTGCAGCAGATACTGGCTAATAGATAACTGACCTTGTATTTCATTAAGGGCTTTAACTGTTTCTGCTGTCAATTACCTAACAGATAATAGGGTGTCATCCATTACTTTCATACCATAATTCTATTCACAAGCATTAGCTCTCTGTGTTTACTGATTAGTTGTCTTGCGTGAACTATGGCATGTCATATTAAAATCCCTTTCATGGCAATTGCTGATACAATACATTTTTGGGATTCCTTAAAACAAAAAAAAAAGTGTAACAGATATGCTTCAAACAGCATGCAATAAAGAGTTATGACATGAACTACACCTGTGGAGTAATTTACCTTTCCATGCATTAGTAGCCGGATAGTCAATGTGACATTGAGCCCCCCTTCGGACACCTTCCCATCCTTCGTGTTTATATTCATCGGCATGTTCATGTTCATATTCATGCTGGCTGTGGCTCCTCGTTACAAATGATCCTTATTTTCACACAGAAACACCCTGTGGAAACAAAGGTACAGTTTAGTTTACCTCCAGTAACACGGCGATATGCGTTGTGGAGGTCTGACTGCAAAGAGTATTCTTTCTTGATTAATTCAAGTACAACTAAGGTCAGACTCTTGAATGGGATACAAAATGTTTCAAAGGCATTTCTGTCTACTTGCTGTGAACCTAATAAAATACTAGAGCACTTTTAGACTACTAAGATAAACAATTGTTTTCCTTGATGCCATATTATCTTAGAGTCTCTTTGCATCTCAGAAGCTGCGAAGCTTGGCATTGTCATTAATTAGAAAGAGATACTAGGTACTGTGGAAAGCTGAATATAGACCCAGAATGCCACCAGCATGAGGTTAGGGAACAAGGTATTGATGGAGATGTCGTCTTTCAGATTAAGTCTTATGTACATTCATACATAAATACATGCACATATACATACATACAGTACATACATACATACATAATCCAATATTATATCCCAGTAAATGGCTACGATGGCCAAGACTGTAGGATAATAAAAATACAGAACTTAAAATAAATCCCCAAAAAATGAGAGAAAAATGAGGAAGGACTGGTGTAGTCTCCAGAGCCATGTTAAAGACTTCATCCTTGGTGTGGCGTATGGCTGTGCTCAATCAACACAGCCATATAAACAGCATTCCTGGCAAAGCAAGGACATGATAAGCAACACTAGAAAGGTCAGGCGATGGCTTCTGTATAGCAGTGAACACACACATCTGTCACAGAGCATTTCTCAACACCTCCCGTTTAGTTAACAATTTCTGCAGCCAGACTCACAGGGTTAATTGTTGCTTTTCCATCACCGTTCCTAATTTGTTCACAGATAGCTCATGTAGAAAGCTGTAAAAGATTCTGAACACTCTAAACACTGTAATCTTGCTGAAAAGGCAACTAATGAGGGGTCAACGCTTATCAAATTTTACTGTGATAAGTAATGAATATAAACGAGTATCCATTATGAGTATGCCAATTAGCACAAAGCTATTCAAACAATCAACTTACTTTAATTTACTGAGAGTCACAAAATGGCACTGGCAGGTTTTACACCCATGTACTTATGAGTATAATTCCTGTGTAAGTATGAGGGCTTAGAGAGAAAGTACCGTATTCCTTCAAATTTAAGACATACTTTTTTTGACCATTTTGAGCTAAAAAAATATCCTGCATCTTAAATACGAGTCTAGAATAGTGATGTGTGTATTAAAAATCGACAACAAAAGATGTGACTACCCAAGTACACAAACATCAACGTGTCTGACTGCCGAGAAGAGACAACAAGGATGTCTGCCCAAATATGCAAGCAGCAACGTGACTTACTGCTGAGGAAAAACAAACCAAGCTTCTTGAGGAATTCCAAGAGAAATGTTTACAATTTCAGCATTTCTAACAAACAGTACCAGCTTGGACAGATTGGAAATGCTGATCAGACCCTCATATTTTCCAATATGCCAAGAAATGTTCAATGCTGTTGTTGTTGCTGGGTTATATGTTGCCTGATGCCATGGAGTGTTGCGTCATGCTTGTTGTTGCCAGGATGCGTGATTTCATAAGTGAGTGGTGGTATGTGTACGACAGAGACGCCATCTTAAGTATTATACAGTGCGCAGCACAATAAACAAGCTCTGTGGTTAATCTATAACAACACTGTTTCGTGTCACTTTTTTACTATGCAACAGGGTAACTGAGGCTGTCACTTTGTAAATGCAAATTTATTTGATGTTTTATTATTTCCTCAAATTGAGGGTGGTAAATTTGGGCTGCATCTTAAATTCGATGGAATATGGTATGTGTATTCGGTCTTCTGCACCCTTCTAGGTAAAAACACAGTAAAGAGTAGCAAGTCATAGTTAAAGTTTGGTATAAGTACACCATGATAAATCCATGGCATGGGCATAGGACAAGTATGGATAAACTATTGCTGCACTAACGTCCCATGGTACATTTTTAAGCATTTTTCTAATATAAACAAAGTATTATCAAATCTGACAAAGCACTATTAAATGTTTATAAGGGGATAACCTAAGATTTTGTGTGACTGCATTTTACAACCATATACCCGTGGCAGCTCGTGGCCAAAAAAGAATGGGGAGGCAGAAAAGGCAGAGGGCTAGGAGTCCCCTGAAGCCCCCTGCAGCAGTAGAATCTTATTATTGCATTTGGACTGACAATGCTTTTCATATCTTCTTCACATTTTACTCCAATTCAGTTGTTAAGTGCATTTTCTCCACTAGCCAGCAGAAAAAATTAAACAGCAGCCCATTATAGTTTATTCTAATAATGTTACACTGCCAGCATAAGTGTAAAAATGTACTGTATACAAAATAAATATAGCATTTAGATTTTCAAGTCACTAACATACTTTGCATAAAATATTTTCTAATCAAAGTTGTAAGGCAGGAGAAAGGCAGACAAAAACCAAGCACATCCTATTGCCTTAATTTGCTCAGCGTAAATAAATGACCAAAAAACTAATTATATACAGTTCTGTACATAATAAAACTTATCTATTAAATAAAAAGGAAATTGATTTCTGAGCAAGGTAGATTACGATTTGAAAAAAAAAAACAGAGACAGTACTCTTAATTATAATTTTTAAATGTATTAGTTTAGATGACTCAATCTCTAAGTCCTTCTGTTGCACTTTGTTCCTTTCACTCTCATCAGTATTAGCATCCAAGGTAATCAATGTGGGAGGGCAAGTGTCCTGTGATTGGCTAAAACAGGCAAAAGGGGAGGAGACAGCATGCCACCCTCCGCTATTTTTTAGCCAGCTTTACTCAGCATTCCCTGCAAGCCAGCTGAACAAATGGAAGACATGCTAATCATAACTACAGAGGATGCAAGAGTGCATCTTGTCTTAAGTTCCTGATTTTTTTTATTTAAAAAAGTCTGGCAATTGCCACTTCGGTACAGAATTTGACTTCAAAAAATTCATTTATACTGGCTGGCTGTTGTCATTGGTCTCTTTATTATGTTTCATTGTCATAACTGCCCTATCATTTTATCACAGGATAAAACCAACACAAGCACCACCACCACCACCCCTGCAACATTGTGTTTGCTCCCTATAACATTACAGTTCATCATTCAAACACCAATGTAGTAAATATTCTTCAGAGTGCACATTTTGTTTTTATCTATGCATATTCCTTCATTCATTTTTTCTTCTCTAATAGCAGTTGTTTTGTAACAAACTCATTGGTTAGTAAAATATAGCAGACTCCTGCTATTTCTTTTTTTTTGGCATATTTTCAAATATTACACTCGCAATAATATGTTATTTAAATTGTGTAAATCATGCCAGGAACTAAATTTATAGAGCTGGAACAACACATGAGTAAATATAACGCTACATTTTCCAACTCTTACCACCTTTCTCTTGAACTGGAAGGCACCAGCTTTAAGCAGATCTGAACCCAGAGCAGTGTGCTGCAGAGTGGAAGGTTGTGGGTTAAGGCTAAGGCACCATCCTCGACTGACAAAGCTGTAAAGCAGAACTTATATAACTAGGGAAGTCTAGGGCCATCTGGTCTGTCACAGAGTACACTAGAGCAAAAAAGACCTCAGAATCATCAACACTCACAAAGGTTGGTCTAGCTGTGAGCTGACATGGACTCTGCAGGGATATTTTCTAGAATGTTTTCTTAAAAGAATATAAAACCTGCAATTACTGCTTTGAAAAGAAAAACAGCATTTCTCAAAAGGTATCTTACCTTTACTACATTTTATACGCTCGTAATGTGTATACTTTGTGTTTGTAATTGTCAGTGGCTAGTTACTTATTGTGATGAATAACAAATCAATTCCAAAAGTGACAAAAAACATACTTCCGTTATAATTTTATTTGAACTAGACAAGTACACAAACACCACTGGGATAGCATTACTCAGGCTGTATTTTTATCATGATAAGAAATGGCTTATTGCACGGCAATTCACGGTGTAAAAATAGGTATTTCACATTTAAATTATATTTATTAAAGCAGAAAAAAAGTTGCGTTGTCATATTCAACTTTGATCATTTTCTCTAGTTATTATACAACAAATGTTCCTTAATATAAATGTTTACATGAAAAACAGTAAATGCTAAATTGTAGAATATTTCTTTTTTATGTCCACCTTTTAAAGACATTCTATTTTCACTGTCAGTGAATTATCAAACAAAATAAAAACATAAATAAATGTAAAGATAACAGCCACGTGAAATCAACGTTCCCTGTACGCATTTGTCACAACAACTGACAACAGCCGTTGCACTCAGTTTACTAACTTTCATAAGTTATAAATATCAGCCTCAAAATCAAGACTCGAGGTAAACCTATTATTTTGAGAGCATTCTTGCAGTGTTAACATAAGCATAGTTGCGCTGTCTTGCAGCTGCTGATTCGCCAATTTCCCTCTGTAAAACTTTATGTCACGTTCAGACAAAGCTCACGCGGGCGCCAGCGGATCTACCAGCAGTGTAGATCAGCCTAGAGTAAGCTCCGAGTCAGCATGAAAGTAACCTGCAGGTTAAGCTTCACTTGTGAGAATTTGCTGGGCACGTACAAACTAGTAGTTTTTTTTTTTATTATTATTTTTTTATTTCCACCTGTTGCAATGGTGCAGCGTTTGATAGCTTATTTGTTTTCTAGCAAACCTGAAACTGGGGCTGATAAGGTAATTGTTATTATTATTATTATTATTATTATTGGTAGTAGTACTTTTTGTAGCACTTGTGAGCGTATTATTAACAGATGCAACATCATTGCAGTGTTCTAGTGAAAATACTAGCGCTGCTGCACATTCTGTTGCTTGTCAAGAATGTTTTACAAGTGTTGATAAAACATCTGACAACCCTCCTTCCACAAATATCAGTCCATATATTTAGTTAAAATCAAGCACAAAAGGTAAACAACATGTAAAGTGTGCTCAGGGATACTTTTCTGGACACAGTCTGATCCAAGGCTTTCAGAGTCGTTCGACAATTAACAAAACAAATGCTTCTGATCAGTGAGAGTTGCTTGCTCTGTGCTATTATTATTATTATTATTATTATTATTATTATTATTATTATTATTATTATTATTATTATTATTATTTAAAAGTTGATTCTGAATCAGATCTTTCTAAACGAACTAGGTATGAAATGGCCCTTAATGCGATCGTGTGAAAACTGAAAAGCTATTAATAGCTAATACATCATAAGGGCTAGCCTGTGTGGGTATATTATGTGGTTACATTTTATCATCATACTTCTATATCACAACCTTTTTTTTCTTATTTAAGTACGGTATAATAATAAATCTAACTATTTAAAAATATATCCAACAAAGTAGATTTTAGTTGGATATATTACACTTTTGAGTATACTATTGTGAGGTGTTATTGTATTTCTATGCTTTTTAGTCAAAACTTTAGTCAAAAGTTTCTCAAGATGGTTACAATTGAAGGCAGTGCAGATGCCAGTGTTTTATACAATAGTACAAAGCAATTATATGCAGACCACCAGTTCAGCATGCAGTCTATATGTATGATAATAACTGACAGGGCTGCAGTTATGATAGGGAGACAAGCTTCATAAAGGTAAATACATGCTTCATAGAAATTGTCTCTCTCTCTCTCTCTCTCTCTCTCTCTCTCTCTCTCTCTCTATCTATCTATCTATCTATCTATCTATCTATCTATCTATCTATCTATCTATCTATATATATATACAAAAAATATATAGCTATATAATATCTATATATATAATATATATATATATTATATATATATATATATATATATATTTATATACTCCATAATTCAGAATCAGAGGCAGAGCCAGAATATGTGTCTTGTGTATGTTTAAATTTAAAGCAAATTGTAAAGTTGCTGAGATACTTGTGTTGGAATATTGTTTCATAATTGTATAATGCAATAAAAATAATAAATTAAACAGTTGATGGGTGGCTGAAAGTTTCTCACTGATAATTTACCCTTTCTCAGTCAAAACAACAAATTTCTCAGGATCTAAAAAGCTTAGAGGGAACGCTGTGTGAAATATCCCCTTCTTGTACTGGACAGAGTGATCTTTAGCAGAAATATTTCCGATCTTTGATGCAGCTGGTGTCTTTTTTCGATGACGACACTTAAAAAATAAATAAATAAAATACAGCCTTAGGTATTATACTACCAGCATATTGGTAGTGGCAACGCAATAGATGGGAAACACATGTTGCACTACGGTCCTGATAATGTAGCATTCTGTTATGGTTGCACGGTACAACCAGTGTGTATTAGTTCCAACCAATGAGATGCCATTCTTGTGTTAAAATATGAGGCATTCCTATTGTGGTATCTTTCTTTTGCACTCCCATATACTATATTTTCAGAAAGTGGATTTGGATTTCATATTGTTCTTTCTTAAATAGCCAGCGGTGTGTGGATGTTATTTTCATAGCTAGTATGTGTGAGAACATATTGGATGTGTTTTGTTTATTGTTGTATATTACCACACACTACATATACTGTATAATAATGTCAGCAAAATATGATCTTTGCTAAAAATGGCACCAAACCCACCCACTGCCGCTCATAGTGATGACTGCTGCTCATGCGCAGACACGTGCTTCACAATCAATTCCGTTGTAAGCCATTTATTCCAGCTAAAAAGGAACAAAAAGGAGTTATGTTTTCCAGAGAGCCGCGAATCAAGTGATGTCTGTGTGACTGTTGCTAATAAGACCCTCATCAGCTTCAAACAGGACGAGCACAAAGCTTTGCTGTTTCATGTTTCAGTCATATTCCTTCACTGCTCTGCATAATTAATGTCTGAGACAAACCATTAACAAGGGCTCTTTGTACAGGACATAGATGATTATTCTTTTTTTTTCACCTTTTGTTCTCGCAGAAGAAGTTGCATTCGACACAGCAGTGTATCCATTCATTCATCTACAGTATTTCGCTTTGCAATTTCTCTGCACTGTACTACGACAGCTCAAGTAAGCATAGTTTAATTTTACTGCATAGGAAGAAGAGGGTATCAAAGCTATAGTTTCATGCAATCATGTTTGTTTAGATAGCTAAGTTTGAATACTGGGTGAAGGTTTACCACATTCTTCCATTGCTACAGGTACTTCCATTGTAAACCATGTTGGCGTAGCAGTATTTCTGAAAGGTAGTTTCAGCAGAAAGTGTCCACTCATCCTCATTTTAAGGAAAGATAGACTCACGCGCTAGGTTGAATTGACATTGAGTGTAAACACCACATATTGTATGCTGTTATTCCCTCACACACAAATGTTTACTGTCCTATAAGCCTGTTATTAAGGTGACAATTATAGCTCTCTGAATGAGCTAAAAAAAAAAAAAAAGAAGAGGGATGTTATGTTGTGTTCATGTTTCTGCTATCCAGCCCCTTCCATCAAACCTGTCTGCACAAACACAGGTTTAATGAGCTCCATTTGTTCTCTCAAGCTTGCTTACTCCCAGTGATTGCTTGATTAAGGATTTGCTATGTTTTGTGACCCTGGTAAGTACACCAATCAGTCAGACTAATACCCTGAATCTCCTTGCCTGTATATTGGCACACTTCCTTAGCTCGTAGGCCAGGCCAGGGCACACTGGATAGCTGGATCATGATAGAGGGATCAGTCTGGTGTTAAAAAAACAACAAAAAAAATGTTTTTTTTTACTCTAATCGACTGCATGCTGTCTGAGCTTGGTCTAATCCACTAGGAACACATCATGTAAATAGAACACAGCAGCTGTGTAAACTCAGCTCTAACAGGTTTTCTGCCAGGTCAGCTGCTGTTTAGACGCTGTTTAGTTTATTCAGCCCTGTGACATTATGATGGACACTAGACGATGAGGTCTATTATACTATTCTAAACAACATGGATCTAAATCACTCACCTCCACTCAGTCATGAAGGAGTGATCACCAAGTCATTCAAATGTTCTTTGTCTTATTAGTGTTTAGTAAATTATCCACTTCTAACTGAGTTCAAAGTATTATGGCTCGTCTCACTTGTTTTGTGTTAATTGTATTACTTTCTTTAGCGTGGGTGTAATGGAGGGCACAACCAGCAGTTTTAATCAATGCGTTTAAATAAAGTGTACAGACTAGGCGAAGTTACTGAGAAATCAACGTTTGTCAGGAATTGTAGTCCCACAGTATCACTGTGGTACAACTGATAGCTCTGCGCTCTAGCTCCAGCACAGAAAGTCATACAAAACCATATATGCCTTGAGCCTGCGAGCAACCAACTACATGCATCAAACACTATTGGTTTTTAACCATCCCCAATGTATCCAATCGGAACCAAATTCTTCCATTGGCAAGCCAGCAGGAAGAACTGGTGCAGGTATGTCACAATAATAAACAACAAGGCAACTAGCATTCTTAACAACGTGCATATATTGCAAGTACAACGTTATAGAAAAATTGCTGCATGAAGTCATTAGGTACCAGGAACAACAACAACTTTTCACCTTGCTGCATACCACAAATTAAAGCATAAAAACAAACTAAGAACCAGGAATTTTCAACACAAGAAAAGGGGGCAGTGATAATGTTTGTGCTACTAAAAAGTAAGAAAGCTAGTGTATTGTGATATGGGTCATTTATTACCACCCTATTCTGATTGACCAGCTTCATTATCAGAAATGTTAACAGAGAATCTATGGTCCCATGTCTTCAACCCCAGTGCTAAAGTCTAATCCGCAAGGAGGTAAATATGGGTTTAATTAATGAAGACTATAAGCCAGAACTATTTAGCATGAACTGACATGTACAAATAAATTATATTAATACATGTGCCAGTTTAAAAAAAAAAAAAAAATCCTTTTATGTAAGCAGTTCATAACAGCTCACTCTAGACTAGATTAAATTAAATATTATTTATCTGTAGTTCTAGCAGTAATCATGATAGTCACTGGCAAAAATATATTAAAGGTGATAGGCAAATGATTCAGAAATTTCACTGACATTAGAACAGATGTTACTAGTAAGGTCTGTACAAAAATTAACTAATTAAATAAACAAACAACTAGTTCCCAGCATCAACCCATCAACCCTGCAGATCTGCAGTGCTTTGACCTGAGGCAGCATCGGAAGCATTCAGGCCATACAGAATATTTGCATTCCAATTGTTTTTTAGTTTAAATGTGGGTGTTTCACATTTTAGTGGCCAGCTTGTATCAGTGACATCACAAAAATGGCTTTGACAAACTTTGAATTCAAAGCAATAAATGATTTAATTAAATCTATCATCCTAAGATAATATTTAATCACCTGTAGGATAAACAGAAAACGTGATGGCACTTCCTGTGAAACAATGAAACATCTGAAAACATGCATTGATGTGGGACATGAACCCACTGAACATGTTATACAAAACTTTGTAGTGTATCAAAACACAATTAAAATTCCTAAAGTATTGTTCTGTATTTTGGGAAAAAAAATAAAACAACAATTGAAAAATAACTTATAGGTGAAGAGAGGAGATGCTGTGTTGTCAGACTCAAGGTAGGCTGGCTCCCGTCAGGGTTTACGTAATGGAAGAGGTGCTGAAGCCAGTCTCATGTGAGCTGCTGTTTTGTTTCTCAGGTTATGTCAGGTTACAGTGCACTGCAGGTTGCTGACATAATTAACCAAGAGTTTACCTGGCAGTAGGTAGGTTCTGTGCCAGTAATGTAAACTATGCTGGCTATTCATTAGACTGGAGCTACAGCATTTGGCTGTAACATAATATAGCTCGTATTGTAGAATATGGAGAGACAAATGCAGGGATGAAGAAAAAAAAAACCTCCTATTACATATTTTCTAGCTACAAGCTTATTATTAAAGGTTGATATGACAGCCTGTACATGCTTCCTAATCTTTTGAAAGTTTTGCCTTTTAACAAAATATTGCAACAATCAAATATATCATGATATGCATTGTATCCAGACCTACTTATCAGAATAGCATATGCCTATAGGTACTATTTTAACTCTAAGGTTTACTTACAAATGAATAGTGGTGGAGTAGATATGCATATACCACACATATTGTACCTTAGTGCATTTTTTCTACATCCTCGCATACATTTCAAACAAAGTCTAGGTTAATAGACAAAGGTTTCTCATCAAACCGTTGTGTAATTGTTTAACTAAATTTATTTTTGGTACAGTTTTGCAATTTAATTGAACATCTTCCTCCTCTTAAGGCAAATTTTATTAGCTTAAAATAGGCTTGTTTTTTTCTTTTATAAAAGGACGTCTGTTCCACCCTGCAGCTTGCACAGCTACAGTTTGCTTTCAGACAATGAATTATATTCTCATCAAACTCAGTCAGGCTTGTCATGTTTGCTTGTAGCCAGTAATTTCCACATGAACAACATGGAGCCGCTAGATAAGTACAGTAAATTAGAGGATATCAGATGTTCTAGAAATGCTGAGAAGTGAATTTCTCCTCCTGGCTGCATTGCAGTTGCCATATACCCTAAATACCCCTCCAATAAATCATTTGAAAGCCTGGTTTGATGGATAGATTGTCAATGGGATTATGGTAAAACAAATACAATCACAGTTAAAAAAAAGTACGGCAATATGCATCTGTACTACTTTTACAGTTGATTTGGCATATGTTTCTATATATTTAAAGATGCTAAGAGTAACGTTCAAGGCGTTTACAGTAATACTATGATTGCCATATACAGTCGCAATCAATTTCTAATTGCTAATTGACTTCTTATTGCTATGTTGAAAGCTATAAATTAAAATAGAGTTTGAGCTTTATAATAAAACAACAAATTATTACACAACATGCGTAAAATTTAAAATAACAAAAGATGTGTTATTCTTACATAATTTTTTATAAATACAGTACAGTAGTTTCCAAATAAAGATCCCATCGTCGATATACAATATTAATTGGAAAATAATTGAAAGACTACTTTGAGATAAAAAGTTTTGCAGAATTGTCAGGAGAAGACTCTACCCTTTCTCAAAGCTAAGCTCAGTCATTCTAACAACAACGTGACAGTAACAGCGTCCTATGGTAGGTAGATACAACTTAAAAAAATAGCATTCCAATAACTGTTACCTTTGTAAGATTTCATACCAGGGTGTCTCAGTGGTATTAATTTGCTTGAAATGTTGCAATTTTTCCAATCTCTCCACAGTTTTTTGGTCTTTCTCATTGTACATCATACATGAGTTGGATTCAATATGATCAAGACATTGATCAGTAATACAGGCAAGATAATTCATATATTAAAGTAAGTCCATTTTAATTTATATAAAAGTATTTCAGTGGAGGCTCCTTAGAAGAGGCAAGGGGGGCAGAACCTCAACTATTCAAAGGAAAAAAACACACACACACATCTCTCTCTCTCTCTCTCTCTCTCTCTCTCTCTCTCTCTCTCTCTCTCTCTCTCTCTCTCTCTCTCTCTCTCTCTCTCTCTCTCTCTCTCTCTCCCTCATCCTCTCTCCTCTCTCTATATATATCGTCCTATATATATATATATATATATTATATATATATATATATATAATATATTAATTTTATTACAATAATAAATGTTTTTATTTTAAAATATAATTATTGGCTAAAATATAAGATTTTTTTTTACCCTAAACACGAGATTTAACATTCCTAAATTAACAGCATTTATTTATTTATTTTTTATAAAGGGAGGCAATCCTCCCTTCTCCCATTAAACACAGAGTTAGCAGTGGCAGATTGTGTGATCTGAGCACGGGTTTTAATTGGAGGAGAGCAGTTTTTTTTTTTTTTTTTTTAACTAGAGGAAGCTTTGCCGAACTCCTGTCTGTCTAAAACACAGCACTCCCACTAGTAGACCAGGTGATCTTGTGAACTTTGCCACAAGGAGCGACCCACACCCTCCCGCCCCCATCTAAAGCGCTGCTGTAAGCAGTCATATGTGATGTTAATGTAGGAGTGTTAATGTAGGACTCCGACATTGTAATAATCAGCCCTACACTGTATCCTAGGATACAGCAGACGTTTAGATGTGGCTCTCTGTCAACCTTAAAGATCTACAATTTTTTAGCATTGAAAAGATATTTAACGACCTACTAGGAAAATACATGATGTTTAAAGTGTAATATCTGTTTTTCTTCAATTTAATAAAGCAAAATATGTTACATTACTTATGTGTTGACTGAAAAAAAGCATAAATAAGTCAAACAAGCACAAATATTTAGATTTTCTATCAATAGCCTTCTTGTGTGACCAGGAATACTGTGATTTGCATACTGGAGTTCATATAGGCTAGTGAAGTCTGAGAGGAAAACATTGATTGGCTGTGCTAACAATCACTTTTTGCTCACATGTTAGGGCCGCCTTACTTTTTGTCCCACAATTCGAGCACTGGTCAAAAATCAATCGTCTCACCAGATGCAATGTGACAAGCGAAACTGTGCACCGATTCGACAAAATTAATAGAACCTATACTTTTGATAAGTATCATTCACACCACATGCAACACGACAGGTGAAAGAAAGAGAATTGAATCCTATTTTTTTGTGATTTTTTTGAGCGATAACTAGGGAATTGACCAATCAGAGAACAGCTTCAGTGCACGTGGTCCAGCAGGGTGAAACAGTATCCAAAATGACAGAGGAAAAAATAATACTTGCTGTGGAAAAATACCCATTTTATGACAAAGATCATCACAATTATAAGGATAGAGATTTGAAAGGTAATATATGAGAGTCCATTTCAAAGGCACTGGATAAGCCTGGTATGTATGATTTATTGCCATATATGTTGAAATACCGTCAGAGAAGCCACTCATAATTACTACATCATGTTGACAAATATGTACTAGTCTTGATCATGGTTCTGTAACAGCAATTTTTATATTTTTATTGATCTGGCATATGGTCAAGTCGCTGCAAAGTATCTTGTCGCTCAATGAAAAACTACATTGTGTCTGGTGTGTGGCAGCCTTTACTCTTAAAAACAAGCATGTACCAATATTAGCTGAATTAAAAATCTGTTTTTAGTTTAACCATAATTATATGTCATTATAATACACCTTTTCTGGGTACATATAGAAGTACATAGGCAGAAGTACAGATTATGAGTTGAAAGGTGCAGATAACATGCTTTGCTAGTACAAATAACTGCCAGGTTTGAGGTTTGGAAGGGTAAGGAATTCAGCAGTTGATGTGTGTGTGTGTGTGTGTGTACTGGAGAAGATAAATGGAGGCAACTCAATCTCACTAAATGCTCAGCACATTTTTCTGCTTGGTTCTGCCCACTAAGTTAATGGCTGGGCTTTTTGCAATGTGATGGATGTGATGGCTCTATTGACAAGAACTAATGATGTAAAACAGATTTGATTCTGGGGGGAAAAAAGGCTGAGTATGTCTTTCTAGGACTTTCAATCAAAGGGCAGAACTGATCTAAAACTAGGTAATGATGGCCTAGATTCTAAAAGATAAAGAGTATGTCAACATGGTGGGAAAGAACTTGCTCTAGGGTGACGTGAGGTGTTTCATTCAATGTTCTGCTGCTGCATAAAGCCAGCTGATGGACAGAACACATCCTATCAGTGCACAATGCACACGTGATTAGCTCTTGATTTTTTATTTTTTTTTTTTTTTTACAAATTATCAACAAAAATGTGCCATTTCTGCCAGCCTTATTCTTTTTGACTAATCTGTTGGTAACGGGCCTGTTTTGGTGCTGTCCAAGTTGGAATAAATTCCATTCCTGGCAATGGTGCAGTTAGTAGTTAACATGTGCTTATGTCCTACCGTTAAATTCCTGTTGGCACCATTGAAGTAAACAATCTTTACACATGCATAACAAGTACACCTAACGTATTTAACACAATTCCAATTAAAGTGCAGCAAATTAAACAATATCTGCCAGACACTCAAAAGCTTCCTCCATGTCCAGGCATAGGGCACAATACATACTGTACCAGTTGTTTAATTTATTAACTATATATGAAGCCCATTGAGATGGCTAACCTCAATTTCAAGGGAGCACAGCAGGACAGAGAGCCACAGCATTCCGAAGGCTTTACAGATTTGACACGCAACAAACATATGAACCAAACAGACATGTTGTACATGGAAATCCTTGACAGGTTTACTATTGTGGCTACCATAAACACAGTCACTCGTAACAAATAGTTCACTCTTAATGTCACTGGAAACTCAGGTCTGTAGCCCATAGGATGTTTCTTCTTTCTTTCTTTTGCAAAATCAGTTCAGTTCTTTGAAGTCAGTTGTTTCATATTTTGTAAGATATAGTGCCATGAAATTTTAACCCTATATGTTAAACTAATTGTGAACAACAGTACAGTATTCATAAAGACAACAGAACAGCTATCGTTCACCAAGCTCAGCTGATGCCTTTAAGCCTGTGTCATCACTTCCCTTTACACAAGTTTATCTTGAAGAATATGCACTAAAGTATATATTTTTCCTATGCATATACTTTACTACAACCATGTCCTTCATGATTTAGTATGCTTTACCACAATCACCTGTTCTTTACAGTATTTGTGCTATACCATTGTTCCGCTATACTTTCACTAAGCTGTACTACACTTTAGGAGACCACAAGTTTCTTCTCTAAGGCTGCATTTACACTGGGTTTGTTTCAAATGGACTTGGTCTGGTTTGTTTCGTTTAAAAAAATGTATCAGAATGCTTGCTGTTCACACTTTTCTGCGAGCGAAGTTGACCGAGTTTGTTTGGATGTGAACTAAAGTTTGTTTTTTGGTCCTTTTCAATTTTTTTTCAGGGCCAAGTATGTTTGTGTTCACAATACAGTTTTCAAGTGTTTATAAGGTGTGTGAACTGAATGTTTACAATGTCCTGCAAGGCATATTGAAAGATGACAGCTATTGATGTAGTGCTCAGGTTTTAAATATGTCATGTTTTAGATTCTTAGATATTGCTTTGGAAGAAAGCACTGGAAGAGCACTTCATCAATTTAATGAAAACATGTATTGATGTCTGCAGTCGGAGAATAATTCAGTTTACACAACTCTGCACAGTTCTTCTAGTGTTGGCATTAAATAAAGTAATTCAAGAAAAGACTGAATATATTTTACTATTTTTGTGAGTTTTGTCCAGTTCAGCGTGGATAGGTGTTTGGCCACATTTCTGTCAAACTAACTGAGCTTCAGTTTCTCCCACTGTCCAGATTCCCACAGTGAAAAACTGGGACGTTTATTTTTTTTATTCAATTCACTGATGCCGTACCAACTCTGAAGCCGTTAAAATAACAGTATATTATAACAAAATAATACTTTAAACATTAAACATCAGGCGAATTTATTGCCATTGTGTGTGCTGATGCGCTGGGGAAGCAAGATAAGCTGATCCTTGGAGCTAGTATTACACTTCAGTCATCAACACCAGGCAGAAGGATATCTACATCATCAGATGGAAAGAAACGCAAATGGATGGAGATGCAGATGGATCACATTAGTTTACTGTAAAGCTACGTCTTAGTTGGTGCTTATCTTGGCGAGAACCGAGTTCAAATCAGAATGAAGGTTTAACATCTACTCTCATGTAATGGAAATCAGATCATAGTAACTCATTTATTTCTTTATATAACATCCTAGATCAACACCTGGACATGTACAAAAGCATGTTTTTCGGTCTAAATTTTTTTATCTAGTCGTGAGGGTTAACAAATCCCAATTTTGTTATTAGGTTTATTTTATTAAATTTGAATGGCGCGATTGCTAACATGAGACGTACATGTAATTGTAACGCACGTGTAACTAGTCAAAACATTTCTATATATATATATATATATATATATATATATATATATATATATATATATATATATATATATATATATATATATACACACACACACACACACACACTCTCACACACACACACACACACACACACACACACACACACACACAATAAATTAAGGCTGAAACTGTGACAATCCCAGTTTTCACAGGATGTCTGGTAGCTCTGATGTAGTTCGGAGACATATTTAGTTTTTTGCTCTACTTGTTTCTTCAGAATATGAACTAAACTAAGCACAACATGTTCACTTCCGAGTGGTATTACCTTGTATAGTTCTTTAGGTTTAGGGTAGGCCAGTGCAAGTATCTTACAAGTAATATGAACCCTGCTGGGAGTCAATGTAGTTTATGCAATACTGAAGTTATCACTAGAGTGTTGCCATAATGCTCTCCTCAATTATTGGTTTGACCTAGGTTATTTTTTTTTTTTAATTGTAGTTGTCACAAATTTTTTACCCCAGTTGTTCTCCCCAATTTTGTATGCCCAATTATTATCTGTATCCTCAACTCACCGCTCGCAACCACACAGCTGACTCGGGAAACGGTGGCTGGAACACACGTCCGCCAAAACGTGCTCCTGCCAGTCCGTCATTTTTCGCACTGTGGATCCACAGTGAGGCCACCAGACCTATAGTGCCAGAGGCCAACACAAATCTGATGACTCACTGCAGAACCACAGGCACCCTATCGGCCACAGGGGTCAACCTCCCTTCCTGGGTGGAACTCAGCCAATTGTGCCCTGCCCCCTAGGACTCCCCAGTCACCCTATAGCCTGGATTTGAACCTGCAATCTCCAGGCTATAGGGTGCATCCTGCACTCCACGCAGAGCACTTTTACTGGATTCTAATAGTGTCCCAATGGTTATTTATATATTTTTTATATGAATTTACATTAGTATCAAGGGCAAAAACATTATGGAAATGCAATCATATATAATTCTTAAAACCTCAACCTAATAAACATACATTTAATAAACATTTTGGTCTTTAAAGCACATTGCAATATAATACAATGCACTGTGCCGTTACCCTCTAATCTCATACCATGTTCATAAAGTTTTTTCAAAGTGCCTATAAATTCCAAAGTTACATGATACACAATAATACATGGCAAACAATACTGTTCATATAAGCTCCAGTCAAAGGGAAGAACATTGGGATGGCAAGGCTAAATTTACATGTATTGCCATTGGTTTTCTTTATTAGGTTGAGGTTGTATTACAAAGTGACATTTGGTTTATTATACCTTCTTTCGATTCTACCTCACGAAAGAAGTTCTTTTTAGTGTTTTCTGCCAGATGTGAGGTAGCTAGAAAGAATCCCCACTAGGATGCAGTGTGAAAAACATACAGATGGAGAAGAAGCTTACAGCTGTCTCTTGACCTGTATTCGTCCTACAATTCCAGCCACAGAGACTTATCCGAAGGTATATCAAATCAAGACAAGTAGACAAACTCAACAAGAACCAAAATTGTGAGGAGGAAGAGGGAGGCATACATCTATGTAGCAACATACAAACCAATTCACCTATTCATTAAATGAAAACACTTTTTGGTTAAGATCAGAACTCACTTCAAAACTGTTGCAGCGGATATTTTAAAATAAAGTTTTCTGAAAGAATAGAATAAGCATGTTTTGCTTACCACTGGAAAGAAAGCAAATGCACTGCAGCAGTGATATTCAGATAATAAAACAGGTTGTTATCCCCCGCTTTTCCCAAACAAAGATCCATTAATCTCAGACCTTATTCCCTATGGTCGCTAGCTTTACTTTACCATGGCTTTTGTATCTGAAGACCCATTGTAGTCCAGCTATTTCCAAATTTTCTAATTGTTCAGGTCTGAAATTCTCAGGCAGTCAAGGCATGTGGATGGGCTGCCTACAATCAATACATACTGTGATAGGCCAGTTTACGATAATCTCTCTGAGCTGCTCAGATAAGAGGTATAAAAATGCTCAGCTATTCTCCCTCTCTGACAATGTGATTAAAAGTAGTTCAGGTCCCATGCAGTCCCTTCAGGACACTATCAACAATGATGTAAGTATCTATAAATAAAAGAAAGGAACACACATACTTCTGCATGAGTGTCCACTTAGCCACAACCAGATCTCCCCAAGCCCTTTATTGTTGGCTTATTTTGGGTTATCTATCTGAGTTTCACTTAACAAGGCATAATACAGTTAATAGGGGTTAAACTGAACCATGTAGAGCCAAGGGGCATTCATGGCTCTTGAATGGTTTGCGGTGACATACTGTGGTATAGCGAACTTCAGTAAAGCACAGTGAATGCATAATGAAATCCTTGTAAATCACAGGCAAATATTGTACATACTGTAACTATGGTAAAGCATTGAAAAGCAGGGGAAATATATGAGCATGGGAAACATGGTAAAATTAATATCACCATGCACATATTTTGTTTTATAAGCAAATAGCTAATAGTTACAAATGTTATTTTTGGATATGACATGCATAACACATTTTTAATAAGCACAAATAACATGGTTTATCTATGAAAATCAAATATTGTGTGTGCATGTGTGTGTGTGTGTGTGTGTGTATATACCCACTGGACTACAATGGGTCTTCAGATACAAAAGCCATGGTAAAGTAAAGCTAGCGACCATAGGGAATAAGGTCTGAGATTAATGGATCTTTGTTTGGGAAAAGCGGGGGATAACAACCTGTTTTATTATCTGCATATCACTGCTGCAGTGCATTTGCTTTCTTTCCAGTGGTAAGCAAAACATGCTTATTCTATTCTTTCAGAAAACTTTATTTTAAAATATCCGCTGCAACAGTTTTGAAGTGAGTTCTGATCTTAACCAAAAAGTGTATATATATATATAGTATATGTATTCAAGTTGTCAATTAATCAATTAAACTATTAATTTTTTGGCCTTTTAATTTTTTTGATGCATGTTAACATCACACCTCTGTCTGGTCTCTCTTAGAATGCCATAATTCATTTCCTGCAGCACCATTTCAATACACTCAAGTGCATGCCAGGATTGAATGAGTGTCAGTATCGTTTCAATATAAAATTATTCAGGGAACTGCATTATGTAGCAAAGCTCTCAAACTGAAGGACTTGTGAATGGGAAGTTTATTGAAAAAAAAAACCTTCTGACGGTCCACTGGATTCATTGGCGAGGGTTACTTTTATTTACTGTCAAAGTGAGCTCCAGTATCACAGAAGTGCTTCTATTCTGCTGTACCATCTGTGTGCGAAACATGCTTTCACTTCTCAAAATACATTTACTAGTAGTTTTTCTGCTACAGACAACAACGCAAGAACAAATGAACGACAAAGTACTGTTTTAAGTATTCGGGATCCATGCAAACCCATGAATCAAGCTAAGCACGGTACTATAACCAGTGCTGTTGCAAAGTGGCTAGCTACCGACTGTAAGCATGTTGTTAACATTGTAGCTTTGTTTTATTTCAATAACTACCTTTATTTTAAACTATATTATTTACAACATGACCGTTACTCTGTGAATATTTTGTTTTATTTAGGCAATTTCAAGTTATTAATAAAAAGGATTTTGAAATATTATTATTATTATTATTATTATTATATTAATATTTTAAGATAATATATATAATTAATCATACTAAAATTTGTCGTTACTTTCTGCAATGAAGTAAAATACTCATTTTATCTTAAAAGAAACTCATTTATGTCTTTCAGAAAATCATTATAATTCCAGTAAGGACTGAGTACCCATAACCTCGTCAACCATTGTGACTAAATTGTTTGTTTGATATTATTTATCCTTTTGACACAAAAAAATAGGAGACAACAAAAAAAAGTTTTTTTTTTTTTTAATAATAATAATAATAATAATAATAATAATAATAATAATAATAATAATAATAATAATAATAATAAGACAAAATTAAATGAGATGGATGCAGTAATTGTATCAATTAAATATGTGATTAAAACCAAGATTAACAGATTTTTTACAGCCCTAGTGTGTAATTTATATGTGCGACCCTGAATTTTTCTATGGAAACTCTTTCGGTAAGCCATCAAAACTGAAAGTTTGGTTGAAAGAATTCTGAACTTTTGCATTGTCGTAGAGACTCTACCTTCATTGCATGTAATTACCTTATACTGGTCAGCGCCTCTTCAATATTAAACATTGTAGTGTGTGCGTGTGTATTGTAATGGAACAGGGAGAGTGTTCAAATTTTCCCTGCCAAAAACACGTACACATGTATGTTTAATTTGTTCATTGTTGAATTGTAACCTGCGCCTGGCAGGTATTGTAAATTGAAGCCATGTGCCTGGGTTCAAAAAGTCAGCAGCCATATTAGTCAAGACATGTTGTGTGTGTGTGTGTATGTGTGATCACTCGTATCAAAGTAAAAAGGTACTGTGTGTAGTTTTTGCTGTTCGTGTATAGAAATCTGTGTGTTCAGCCGATAAACAGTTTAGCTGTCCGGTTTGTTAGACAGGTTCCTGACGTTTGTAGTCAGCGCTCCAAGCTGGAGCTAGGATTTAGTTTTCGCTTTTTTGTTTATTTTGTTTATTAAAAGTAGCGCATCTGCGCTTAAAACTCCATTCCTGTGTCCTGGGTATGTATGTGTGTGTGTGTACATTTTGTAAAGTTGTAAAGTTCGTTGTAATGAATGAACTTTACAAAATAAACATTTGATACTATTCATATTTTAATGTTCTGATTCTCTCCTGGTCACATGTGATTAACAACATGGCCGTACCATTAAAGCACAAAAACTCAACAATGTAATTGCTCCAAACACTCCTAAGCGAAGAGTTTTATGGTGCTCTAGTTGGCATATGATTGACAGAAAGCTCACTCACAGCATGTCTTTCAGTCCAAAAATATATTTGGAAATCAGTTCAGAAGTGGCTGCTCTCTAAATTGTGTGAGACCAGCTGGAACATATTCTCCTTCATTTCTTAAACCATTGCTGCAATTTACCTTTCCATCTTTGAGTTGTAAAGACAAAAACAAAACATCAATACAAAATACAGTATTTGGCCATTTACTAGGAATGTTTAGCAACTGAAGTAGACATAGCACCTAACCCTAACCCTAACCCTAACCCACAATACCACAACTCCAGAGGCCACTTCCCGGGAATGAGTTACTTTAGAAGTAACCTTCTTACAGTGAATGCCCCTACTGTATGTTCAGTTCAAAAGTATTAGCAATGTTGGTGCATAGACGGATGACATTCAAATCAGACGAGATCAAACAGTCACACTCAAAAGAATTAGCACTGAGGAAGCCTGTTTGGCAAAACACGTCTGCCTAATTCGATGTGTTGAAACCAAATAAAAGAGTAACTTTCTAAAAACACAAAATATATCAATCATTTGTTTCTTACATTCATGTTGATTTCCTGTCATTTGTTTTCAAATGCTGCATGGCCAAAGCACAACCAGTTTTATTTTTGTTTTTATTATTTTAAGAGATTTCTGCAAACTGAAGTGTTACCCAGATAACAAGTGTTGGTAGTGTGTCATTGTGATCCCATTCAAAAGGTATTTTACACATTTGTAACTATTCACCGAATGTATAAAGACACTAATTTACACTGAACAAATACAACAAGGACCCCACAACATCATAAACACCCAAACTTTTGTCCTTTAACTCTAGAGCTAATGGTTTATGCACTTTAAGTGAACTGTCACAAATGCATACAAATTTAGCAGCTTTCTAAATACACTAATAATTATAAAACTATAACCTCTTAATCGCTCCAAGCAATCAACTAAAAGAAACCCAGTCAAGTAAATACGTGTTTTGACAAAGGCATTAGCCAAATAACTACAGTATATATAAGAAAACTAGGTAATTTTTTTGTTACACTTTGGAAATTTAACGGACCTCTGTAAGCTGTTTGAACATGATCCTTGCTGTTGGAAAGAACTGGTCCAGACAATGTCCCCTATGTAGAAATAAAATTAGATTTCAAATCAATAAAAGAAAAAGAAAACAACAACATTAGTTAATTTAAAAATATATAATTTGTAAATTTAATGGAGTGTACATAAAATCATATGCTGATAATGACAAACTTCTGTTTTTATAACACCCATATATGTTTTCTTTTGCTGGATGTACAATGACTTGCAGGTCTGTAGGTTTTAATGTCAATTTGCAGGTCTGGCCCGTGAAATGCAGGTGACTTGGATGGTTTGTGTTAACATTGCAGGTTGTAACAGTGTCCAACCTTCCCAAAAAAAACGTTTTAAAAAACTTTAAAAAGTAGCGCCTCTTTCTAGTCACTTGGGGTGCTGTTCTGATCTTGCTGTTATCATGGAAGATTGGCTGAACTGAATATTACTCAACTGTAGCTGGTAAGGGTATGAAATATGATTTTCTTAACTAATGTATTCTTGGTGTTGTTTGAAAGTGATATACAAAGTGAAAGTGATTCTAAATAACAAGAAAATATTAGTTTAGTTAAGATAACTGATATTTCAGACCCATATTAAATTGCTTTTTTTATAACCTTTAGAAATGTATAAAACATAAAACATATTTTACATCATGTAATATATATATATATATATATATATATATATATATATATATATATATATATATATATATATATATATTATTACTGGTGAGCATTTTTTTGATATCTCAGTTGAATCAGTTGATATTTCCCATATATGGGAAACACATGCTCATTAATACCAGCAACAGAGAGCTTACCCCAGCGTGAGCTGTCATCTCCACAATTCTCTAGTGTGTACTTGATAAAGGTACCCCTTCAGAGCCCTCCATGCCCAGTGAAAATCAGGTAAATCCAAGAGAAACACACATTTCCAACACAGAAATTACCTCTGCAACAGGTTCTCTCCTTTCAATCTTCGGGCCAAACTACATTTTCCATGAGGAGTCACCGTAAACATCTATAAAATCTGCCATCCAGAAAATCTCCACTCCACAGACGAAGGTGCTTTGTACAATGCTTTGTAAGCCACTTCTCACAAAAAGATACACAGAAATGTTAGTAAACACCAACACCCTCAGAACAAACTAGTGAACAAAAAAATGGCAAAATATTGATTTTAACACACTCCCTAACCTTTTTCTCACCCTACTAAGGAAGGAAAAAACAAATAAAAACAAAAAAAAACAAGTTGTCATGGAAACCTGACAGAAAAAAAACAAAAAAAAAACAACAGAACTAGCTCTTAGCACAGAAGATGAAAAATGAAGCTCCACAACACCTGATTCCCTGAAAACCTTGCTGTTTAAGTGTTACAAGTTTAAACTGTCCACTCTGGTTACAGTTGCATTATATCTAGGGCTTCTGTTTTTATTAATTTCACTTTTCAGTGCTTATTTTTAGCTATCTTTAAGATACCCTAAAATGTGTTTTTTTTTTTTTTTTTTTCCCCTGGGGGCTTTCTATTTTTTATATACTGTATTAAATTATTATTTTTGGTTACTTTCCAAAGTGTTTGGGCAGTTTTTTGTTTCACAATATGTATAGTATATTGATAGTATGTGCACACTTAAGTTGTACCTTCTTTCCTTTGCTGTCTTCCTCAACAAAATCCTTATGGTCACAGGCACATTCTTCAGGAGTTTGTGTGTGTCTAGGCCTTTCTCCACAATTTGCAATTTTGTTTTAAATCCTCTATTACTATAATATAAACCCTGTGAGCAAGTCTTCATTCCTAATTGTAATCTTGTTTTAAATCTTGAAAGCGTAGTCTCCAATATAAATATAGGAATTTTCTGTTATTCAGTAGTTGGGGTGTGCTTAAAATATTCAGATAGAATCAGTGATAGCTACAAGTCATGAAGCAGGGACATTGTCCAGCTGCATTGGGAAAGGTGCTATGTTTTTCTTTGCATTTTTTCTTTATTTTTTAAATGGAAAAGGGGTGAAGTCAACATGAATTGAGCTCCATTTTCAGTGTTTTTTCGGTGTTTATTGGCTATACACCAATTTCATTTATATATATATATATATATATATATATATATATATACGATAAGCGATATATATACAGTAATATATATAGTATATATATATATATATAGTACTGTATCAGGGTGTTTTATCAGTTTTGATCGGTTAAAAATGAAAATCAGAAGCTTTAGTTATAATTCATTGTACAGACCTCTGTGATTTACAATTTTGTTTAAGTTATCAAAGTTGTTACTATTTTAAATAAAATTCTTTATGCGGTTCACTCTCTGTCTAATAACTCACTGACATAAACTAAGTAGAGTAAGCACCCCTGCAACAAGCTCACCAGAGATTATAAAAATACTGCATGGGGTAATGGGTGATAAATGAGAATATGCTTGTAGCATCCCACCCCTTTGGTGTGCATTCAATTTTTATATCACACTCTACCCAAAGCAGTATTCTGTATGTATTTCTAAGCCATCAGGATCTGACGAACTGTTTCTGAAACTGACACTACAGCATGTTTTGAGAGCCAGCCCAAAATCTATCAAAGTGTTATCTCAATAATGTGTTGTTATGTGGCAGTAAAATCAATTCAGCATGATGAATGGTGAACAATGTGAAGTTGGCATTGTATTGTGGGGCAGCAGTAGAGGTAGGGTTCTATTTAGCCAGGAGGCAAAAAGGGTAAAGAGTAACAGTAACCATCAACACTAATCTTACTTCTCATTAGAATAACAGCATTCTCTGAAGTCCCTCATTGTTTTCCCCCAGATTTTATCTTTCCTTCCTCATCTCTGTTGAGGTTCGCCCTCAGCAATGGGGTGCTCACCCGCGGACCAGTACCAATTCTTACAAAGGGTTGAATAAGAAATAAAATAAAATAAAATACAGTTGCTTTTTATTGAATGGGGTGGGGAGTCCTGTTCTTGGAGCACATATGGCGAAGGTTCAGCTTTCAATATGCTGCTGTTTTGTAAGCTGATTTTGGGCTCATCCATCTGCACGCTCAATTACTAGTTGTGGTACACTAATGGGACTCAAATTTGGCTTAAATAAAGGATATGCAGCAGCTGATGGTTTATTTTATTTCTCTGTGCAATATTTATAATTGGGGGAGGGCAGGCTGTAGGCTTCTCTACTGTGCAAGCAGCATGGGGTCTGCTGCGAACATGAGCTCAGGATAATTAGTAAGCCAGTATCTATTACAGACTGCAATTTTAAAATGTAAATGCTGGATTAAAAATACTAATCCACTGCTGCAGTTTATCCTTTTTCTTTCTTTTTTTGTTTAATCCCCCATGCAAATTCCACCCACAAATAGTGTGCGATTTAAATCAAAATTAGAAATGCTGCGAGACTTTAAATTGGCTACTATTAGATACAGCAGAAATATAATTATTGGTTCACTGATTAAAGCTGGGTATGCTGTAGCATCCTGTTTTTGAAACTTTAATGAATCTTTGATTGTTTTTTTTTTTTTTAAACTAAGAAAAAGTGGCCCGTATATAATGAATACTTTGTAAACTATAGAAAGAGGCAGTTTAACCATTAGGTTGACTCTTCATCAAGAGATGATGTAATACACATTCAATTTTTTTCATGGCAAATGACTAGATTAGGTTTAAAATATCACAGTTGTCTTATTTAATACACTAAATTAAAGAACACACATTCCATGTGATATTTTAATGATGTATTTCCTTCAAACACTAGGTACAACATGTTATACGGAGACAGGTTAATATTTGCACTCTGGTGTACAAGCTGTGAGAAAATACATGTCTGACAACTTGTTGATACCAAAGCAGTAAAAAGTGACATGAATGTGATAACTAGAACATAAAATTAAATACAAAGTGAATGACTGGAAGAGGAAGAATACATTAGTTAAGATAACTGAAGTTGCTGCTCACAGACTTTCATTTACTGACATGTTGTCCTCTGGTCCCTAAGTACCCCAGCTAGTCCAGCTTTTTATGTCAACAAATACCTTTTATTTTATTTATATAACAAAAGCAAATTAATAAAATTACAACTTAATTTATCTGGATAAAACTTGATACGTTTGTTTGTTTTTTGACTTTTTAAGTCTCGCTGAAGCCTCATTTTCACATAAATGTACACAGGCACAGTACACACACACAGGCTTACCAAATGCATAGTGTAATTTAATTTAATTTCCTGAAGGGTGAGTCTCATTAAATAAAATTAGCAAACAACAGGCATGACATCAACCTGGGATCTTTTTTCTTGATTAATCAGTGCCATAATTACTTGCGCTCAGTAAAACTGAACAAAGTGGAATGAGTAGGCTGAAATAACTGCAGGTTATCAGATTTAAAGCAGGTAGGATTATACAAAACAAACTCTATTGAAGGAGAATAGTAAGATACAGAGATGGTGAAAAACACATGCAATATGATACACACACACTTTTTAATGTAAATGGGTCGTGCCTCACTTGACTAATGCATTAATATGATGCAAATTAAATTCCCTTTATGTAATATAAAAAAAAAAAAAAAAAAAAAAAAAAAAGCTGGATCTCCCTGTTGTAAGTCACAAAGGGATCTGTCCGGCTTTGTGGGCAGATAATAGGTTCTTGGTTGTCAGGTGCATCTATATTCAAGACTGTCAGACTGCAGAACAATTTAAACAACACAGAAACCCATTATCACAGTTGGCTTTACAATTTGTGTCTCAGTGTTTGTTCTAATAGACTTTAAATAAACAGCCACATAAGTGCTGTACAAGTGAAGAATAAAAAGAAAAAAAAAATATATATATATATATATATATATATATATATATATATATATATATATATATATATATATATATATATATATTAATCAGTTAACAGTATACATGTATAAGATAAATAACTTTATACTGCCAAGATTAGGACACATTTCAGAGTAAGGCAAGGTAACATTGTTGTAATAGCAGGTAATGGAATAGCCTTTCCCCACTGGGGGCCAGGGTTTAAACGTGGCTTGGACCACAAGTGAAAATAGACTTGGTTAAAACAGTTTAAAATCACTACAAGCCTCTGCTTGCAGCCCAGCCAAAAGCACATTAAATTATGGACTAATATCCAGGTACAGTAGCTTCAGGTAAACAGTGGTTGAATTTGTCCTTCTATACTACCTAGAACTCAACCATAGTGGGACTGTATTCATAAATGTCTAAAGAAAATGTCCCAGTACAGTATCCTATGGTTTCTTTACGTGCAGATCTCATGACAAGAGCAGTTGTATTCAACTGATACTTTATATCATCTACATTTTGATCATTGTAATTTCCTTGTATGTGTGTTCTCTACCAATATCTATTACTATTATTGTTTCTGAGTACATCATTATTTACCATGCATACTTACTATTCCAGAAAAAAGTATGCCTTTTCAACCACTGGGTCTTCTGGAGTGAGTCAGTTTCACTAGGGGTGTACATCAGTGGAACCATGCAGTATTTCTATGATAAGGTTAACATTTAATTCTAATGGAACCACTCTCATTAGAATAACAGACTCAATCGTAGACCCACTATTTTAATAAACTGGCAGTCTGAAGTGGTGTCCTTTATTTAAGTAGCACAGTAGAGTGTATATTTAGCTAAAGCCTCGTTTTGCATTGCCTGTTTTAATCCACAGTATAGACATGCTACAGGGGCCATCTTTTGTGAAGCCACCTGAATAAAAGCCATGCACTACTGGGCTGGTAAAGTGTAAATAACATTTTTTTTTTTCAAAAGGTATAAAAAAATTCATCCTTCAAGTTACAAACTGATAAATAAATAGCTTAACTTTCTTAAATGCCTTACAAGAAATACAGTATGTAGTTGTGTTAAGTTGTGCAACGGTTTACAAGAATACATGCTGTGTGTCTTTCTCTCTATATATAAACAAACTCGGATTCGATGCATTTACTGATACTACACATTTTCTGCACATATTTAGAAACTAAAATGAAAGGTTGAAGCATTTAAAATCATCAAAAAGTATAAATCCTTCTTCCTTTTTCCATACACTACATGTGTCCGTAATATGAATACAGTATTAGAACTAATACCAGCACAAACTCCTAGGCCATTGTATTTCAATCTAATATTTTTCAATTATGTATTACAGTTTTTAAAAAGCCCAATTGCCTGAACACAACATACTTATTTTGTAGGTCAACCTTTAATGAGTCTAAAACATCAAATTATTTAACACTATAGATTAAACAGATGATTACTAACTGTGGCAAGATGGCTTGCGGGTGACATCAGACCAAGAAGAGAATGGACACAGACATTACTACGGGGTATGAAGCACTGATGAGCAGATTTATGAAACAACAAGGTTTAACATAACACTTTTCAAATAAAAAGGCACGATGGCCAAAACACACAGGCAATAAACACACATGGTGAACAAACACAAAACAATTAATATGCTGGTTTAAAGCCAGAAAAAAGTAGCAAATGTTTTCTATAGTATTTACTTTCACTCACGACTAACGTCTCACGTTCTGCCTCTGATCCAAACCAAATTTGTTCAAATTTGTACGGATTTTTATACATGTGACCATCTCCAGATTAGTAATACATTAATCCATCTAGAGATGGTCACATTCTACATAAATTAATCATGGATGGAAAATTTTAACCCCATCCATGTTGTAAAACAACAATAACAAAACATTGTGTATTTAAACACTAAACAATACATTTACATAACAATAATACAAAATAATACAAAATGCATACAGGGGTGTACCCTGTCAGACTAAAATATTTGTATTGTATTAAAATATTAGAATAACAAATTAAATAGCATATGATCTGTTTCACTTGATCTATTTGGTATTGCAAAATATTAGATGGAAGGTACTTTGGATGTTTTTGCTTGGTCCTGCAGAAAGCTATAACCAAACACAAGTCAGATCAGAATCAAACAGGTGCAGTGACTCCTTACACAAATTTGCTGCTACAATATTAACCTCAACATGTTGAAATATTTTTGCCAGCATCTATTTGAGACATTAACATTTTATTTACAAGGCTGTCTCAGGAGGAAAAACAGCTAGTAGCAACCAGACAAGGGTACAGATTACAGCATACATTATACTGTAAATTATAAAACAGTATCGCAATGCAACAAGTCTAAAATCGAATCAGCACAAGCTACTGATAATGACATGTTGTTGCTTAGCATTATAAGAAGTACAATTTCAAAAACCTGGGTTTACAAAACCAACAAATTGCCTAAGTGCAGTTCTTGCTTTTGGGCATGTGAGCAACAGTGAGTCCTTTGATTCCCCTCAGTTAGCATGATTAGATCACAGCCCCAGGATGTATCCCAATTAGAGTCTTCAAATTAACAAGATAACATCTAGTAAATATATTCTTCTGGATCTTAAAAGAAGCTATAACAATACTGACACTATGTTACCTGCCAAAAACCTTTATAAACACATGCACATCTCCCCATGAATACATTGCAAATGGGCCCGACAGCAATTGTATGTATACTTACACTATGTCAGATTTAAAATGGCTAGACATAGGGCTTATGGTTAGTGTATGTTATGTGAGTTTGATAATGCCTTTGTCCATTGGACAATAACGCTCCACGAACACCAGTCAAAGCAGATCTTCTGATTGCTGGAGTCCTTGCCAATATCTTTTAGTTTTTTTTAAGTTTTCTTCTTAATTTGGGGACTTTGACACCACTTACTTTCTTTGTTCTTCTTCCTGCTCTATACATTGATAAGTTCCCCACCACGGCTATAAATTCAAAATAATAATGTCAATTAACAATGATGAGAATTTGATAAGTAGCTTTGCAGATGTAAAGAACATGTTAAAGTTAGATTTGCACATTTGCACCTGCCTCCAACATATCCCTAACACTGGGACTTCATGCCCTGCAGGGGATAATAATATAGTATAGGATAGAACAAGCAGAAGTTAGATAAGTCTCTCAATGTCATAGATTAGGGTCAAGCTAGGACCATCATTTACAAACTCCATTATTCCACTGTGAAGACTGTTGTATACTATATTATTTACATGTAACTGAAATACTCACTTTTCACCTCGATATTGAATGGTGCCATTTGCAAAAATACGGTACTATTAAATCCAAAACAACTTGTTTAATTATTTTACCCTGAATGCCATGACAAGGAAACATAGAACCATTCAACTGTATTAGTTCTAAATATAAGTGAGGATTCTTACAAAATAAGTAAAAAATCAAGTAAAATATTGAAATGGGTAAACCTTCCGTAAGAGGCTACACATACCTAAATTTGCTAAAAATGAAAATAGAGGTTGAAATAGAAGATAAGGGCAGATAGCAGGTGTGATTTCACACACATAAAAAGAGGCAAATAATGAATGAATTAATGGTTACATTATCATGCTTTTAAATCCCATCATAAAGCAACCACAAGAGCCACGACAAATGTGTCTACGTGATGCAATGTCTGGCATTCTGTTGGTGTTTTAAATTGAAATCCTCCCCACTCAGCTCATTTTGTCCTGAGAAATATCTATCAATCAGGGAGAATTATGGCAGGATGTACCACCTAGTAGGAGGCCGTTCTCCTGGTCCAGTTCATTAAGTAAATGTACTGAATGAACCTTAGCATCTCAGCTAAATCCTGTAGGCCAGGATTTGCTGCTTAATACTAAAACCTTTGAGACCTATTTAGCTCCTCCGTTATATATCAGTACCCACTTGGGGTTTAAAAAAAGGAGAACTACCGTAGAAAGAGAAGACTTTCTTCTCAATGTGTATTTAAACGGATATCTAACACTGATATCCAACACTGTTTGATAAGTTATAACTAGTGTGTGCAGTAAGCAATGAAATGCATGAAATTATATTCTAAGCACCATTTCCCTAATAAATCATGTTAAAGTGCAGGCAAGCATGGGAAATTATTGGGAGCTATGGTAAAGCAGGGTTAGAAACATGGTTAACCATAGAAAAACATTACAATGTATAGTATAAGCGTAGGGAAAGCATGGTTAAATACAAAGGGGCCAGGGAAAACTATGAGTTTACACCTGACATGAAATCTTCAAATTAAATGATTAATGTCTAGATTAATATCTCATATTCATGCCCATTTTTTTTTTTTTTTTTTGGGCGGGGGGGGGGGGGGGGGGGGGGGGGGGGGGGGGGGGGGGGGGGGGGGGGGGTGGGGGGGGGGGGGGGGGGGGGGGGGGGGGGTGGGGGGGGGGGGGGGGGGGGGGGGGCGTTTTTTTACACACATCTATAAATAACTATTACCTAATGGGATACACTTTAAAACACACACAAAAAATAATAATTTTGTAACAATGAACATTATTTTTTAATATTTGCTACATTTGCTGCAGTTTGTGGAGATCATGGAAATACATAGAACAGCAACATTTATTTAGCTAAACTGCTCATGTATTTTTTTTGTAGATGGCATGCAATTAATAATGTATCACATGCTTTTTTTTATATATTTTTTATAGCATGTTAATTGTTAAAATTATGAGATTGCATTAAGTATCTATTATAACCATACTCATGCATATTAATTAATTCATGTAATTCAAGTAAATCAAGTAATTAGTGCATTTTTCTGCTTGAAAGTACATTTAGGTCCATGTTAACAGAATGGCCATTATTTAAATTAAAAATATTTAAAAGTGATTCATTTTTCTTGTCTGTAGACACTACAGGTGTTCTTAGTACTGTCAAATTAAATTAAATAGTCCTTGCTTTTAAATTAAAAGTCCTTGGCTGGAGGTCCGGTAAATTGTAGTAAACAGCAAAATTAGTATCACATTCAATTAATTATATATATATATATATATATATATACTGTTTATGATTATATATATATATATATATATTATATATATATATAGCTATCAATATACACAATAAAACCAAGAAAAGTAGCACGTACACAATAAAACCAAGAAAACACACTACAAAATAAAGTCATTTTAATTAAATTGCCCTTGTAAAATCTGTATTGAAAAAACTCAACTAGAAAGGGAACAGAAACAAGGTTTGTAATTCGAAATGTTACCATAGTTTAATTTAGATGTCGACACAGGAATGTATATCCAGATAATAACCAAGTGTTAGCAGACTAGAAACTGTAACAGAAAAAAAATTTAAAAATTCGCTGGCATAGTTTGTGACCAGTTTGAGGGTGAAGATACAAAAAAGAAAAGAATTGTCTTAAAAATAAACACCATCTTGTGTATATGCCAAAACTACAAAACCAAGAAACAGAATAAAATAAATAAATAAACAACGTCAGCCTTCGCTTGTGCTATTGTCAAGGAGGGATTACGTAAATATATATGTTCTGTAAACATTAAAATTGTCCTGCAACTTTATCATGGCACACAAACACAGATGCAAAAACATTCGCAAAATATGACATTAGGTCAGGTGCAACCAGTTGGCCTAAATAAAATGACATTAAAACAAAACAGCAAGACAGGCTTCTCGGATTTGAAGGCTAGCATGGAGTGAAAGACAGACTTTTTCTACAAATTCAGCCTCAACAGATCCAGATGGATACTGGTGTGTGCAGCTGCACAATTTAAAGCTATATATAAAGAACAGTAGACCCAGTGTGTGATAGGAAGTGAGCAGTTAGACCTAATAGGGAATATTCTTTTGTATTAATATATGTAAAATATTATTTATTACTAAATACAGGTTTGAACAACCTAAAGAACATACTGTGCTGGAAAGACAGTAATGTTTCATACCATCTTCAGCTTAGTACCTCCCTCCCCTTATGAACTGAATGGATCCAACAGCAGCTTAGGGGAAACCAGTACAGTACAATACATCCTGAAACTGTGTTTGCTATACCAGCATTTGATTTTTCATATTAATTGTCATTTTGACACAAAAACAGTTTGCAGCATTGCTTAACACAGCAGAAACACTTTCCTGCATTGAAAGAGGAACGGCTGCAGCACTACACAGAGTACTATTACATCAAATAAAAAAACAGGATAGTCCACAAAATTTACCAAAGCACTTATCTACTATTCCTTGTTACAACTAAAATAAATAATCTCTTCCTCTCAAACTCTTAAATCAGCTGCAGTAGCAAATGGAAAGTGGCATAATTCTTAATTTTCTAATATAATAAAACCCAATGCATGGCTATAAATACATTTGAAAAATATCCTTGCCTACTGTAAGTGGCCTCTCGTGAGTGCTCAGAAATGTACAAATTCGGATTTTTTTTTTTATTCCCTTAAGATGACAGAAGACGCAGCAAGTATATTCCTGGAGTTGTGATCTAAGCAGGCTCCGGAATCTTTAATAACATTCCATGCCGCTGCTGATTTGGCATTTCTTTGCCCTGTATTGATTTTTTTTCTTTTTTCTTTTTAAACAAGAAAAGTGTCAAGAAGCCACTGTAGTAGTACTGACCTGCAGAGCTGCTGTTCTGCTTCAACTCCCACTGTAAATAGTCCTGCGTTGCCTGTGTTGTACTATTTGTTCTCTGCACAGTTCTTGTTCAGTGTGGTCCCCTTATTTGTCAGTTGATTCCTATGTGTGGACAGATGGCCAGAAGCCCTAAGCCCTGATGGAATGAGGCAAGCTTTGCTTTTTTTCCTCCCTAGCTTAGCCCTTGGCAGATAAGCCTGAATCAAGCAAAGTGAGCTCACAGCCCCCTCCACCAATCGTTTCAATTAGTGACACATGAGAGGAGCTTCTGCCCAAAAATCTGCTTAGGAGAAGGGCCAGAGGGCAGGGCAGCAACATTCGTCTTTGCTTTGTTTGACAGTGACTGGGAGCTGCCATAAAATAAAGACGAACAAAAGCCCTGCTGTGACAGTGGAAACAACATGACAGGGAACTAAAGTTTAGGAGCCCTAATGTCAGCAGCATATTGGATTAATAAGACAGCCCTTATTATCACTGTTGAAGAAATGCAGTGCTACTAACATTTACTAAGAGAGATATGTGTGCACACATACGATAAACATACCATTGAACGCTGTACTGCATTCATTGTATTTCAATATTTAAATATTATTTTATTTAAAACTTGATATGAAATAAAATCCACAGCAGCTTTCTACTAAATCATGGGGGGGTGGGGGGATATTTTTGTCAATGACCTATGGCGCACAACTTCAGTCCTCATTGTCCGGGAAGTCTTTTTTTTCTGTTATTGTCTTCATTGCAGATTTAACATTTTAATACGGGTTACGTAGTTGTAAATCTACCACAGCTTACGTTAATGTTGGTAGAAGCAGCAGCCTATCTTTGCATAAATAGGAATAATAACTAATGTTTGGGATGTTTCTTTGAAATTTGGCAAGTATAAAAAAGATATAGAGGCCTACTCGTTTGGGATGATTCTTTAAAAGACATAAACAAGACATTTATAGAGATCATTTCATTGTCTATATATATAATAGTAATACTTTAAATTTTTGAAGCATTACACCTCTTCTTTTCACAATGAGTGAGCAAAGTGAGCAGAGCAAAGATATTATATACAAAGATACTCGACTCCGTTGATTTTCAATGGAGACTTCCGATCACACTGCACACAAAGGATTCTGGTATATAGAGAGAGCTAATGAAGGGAGAATGCACAAGATTTTTACAGGCAAATGGAGAGAGATAGTCAATGTGTTCCATAGTAACCATTAACATTTATACACTTTGTAAGGAGTTATAAGCTAGTTTTACATTTTAACTTAAGGAGAGGTCAAAGGTCGCAGGCAAGGTCATTTTTTTGGATAGAGCACATATGGTTTCCTATATGTGTTCCATAGTAACCATAACCTTATCTGCACTTGTTATAAGCCAGTTTTGCATTTGACTTTAAGGAGAGATCAAAGGTCGCGTTCAAGGCAATTTTGTAATAGAGCATATATGAATTCCTATATGTGTTCCATAGTAACCATTACCCAACTTGCACTCTGAAAGGCATTATAAGCTAGTTTTGCATTTGACTGAAGAATTTGAAAGGTTTTTAAAGAAATGCTTCAGGCGGCCCTATTGGTTTACGCACAAACAGCATTTTTGAAAAAGTCAACTGTATTGACACAGGGATGATGCTTGTCAACTTTGGAGTTGATCAAATAAACCGTTTTTCAACTGAGGCGGTTTTAAATTAAATTCCATTGTCCCAGGATGATGCCTACCAAGTTCAGAGTTAGTTGGTTAAACGGTTTTCTAACAGAAGCAGTTTGATATAAGGGGCATGTTTCGGCAAATTTTGTGGCAGCCATTTTGATATTAAAAGTTATCTCAGCAACTTATGCTTGCCAAACTTGAAGCAGGTTTGGTTGTTGATGACATATGTTAAGTTTCAGATCATTCACTTTACCAGTTCCCAAGAACAAGATTTTGAAAGGTTTTTTTTTTTTTTAAATGTGCCAGGCCACCATCTTGGTTGACGCAGGAGCACAGTTTTTTAGCATCTGAATTGTATTCAATCTGGAATGATACCTGGTTGTGCAAGTGAAAACAATAATGCACTGTTTTGCTTTCCTTGCCTCATTTTTTTACACTGATGCAGCATGATCAAGAATCGGAGTTACAGACCTACAACATCTCTCCTCTAAATCAAACAAAAACATGAGAACTCAAGAGTTCATAAGACATGTGAAATCCATCGAGGTATGCTAGGGAGAGTGAATATTGCTGTCCAACTTAGCACTGCTTACCAAAATGCCATAAAGAAGCACAATGAAGAACTGTCTAAAACCAACACATACTTACACACATCATTAAATGCATAAAGTTCTAGGGAGCTTTTGAATTGTCTTTATGAGGTCATAATGAATCATCAACATCTTCCAATCCTGGTGTGATTTTTGGGCTGGTAGATTTTGTTTTCGGTCCCTCTAAGACTAGGCTGCATGTTAGAGGTTTGCATGGAAAATATTGTTTAACTGAAACAGACTGATTATGTCGCTAAGCAAGTTGATGAAACCAGTGACATTACAAATATTTCCTAAAGTGTACTAGTTTTTAGTTACATTGTTCCCAAAATGGGACATGTTGCTGAGCGATTTTTTGAGTTTACTGAGTTGCAACATGGAAATGCTGAAGCTATTTAGACTGCCATTATGCAACAGCTAGATGCCACATTCACAGAAGAAAGTGAAAAGGCTCAAATAATTGCACAGAGCTACGATGGAGCTAGTGTAATACGTGATGAGACTGGTGGGGTCCAGAAGTTTGTAAGGGAAAAATATCCAAATGCACATTATGTCCATTGCTGTCCCCATCAACTCAATCTAATAATGGGACAAGCAGCGAGGCCTGAATTTTTTTCCACACCCTCTCTGGTTTTTCAACTTTTTTCTCTTGCTCTCCAAAGAGTTCTTTTGGATGAAGTTTAAAGAAAAGCATACCAACTGCTCCTCGCACAAAGTAGTTGAGCAGTGAGGACAGTGTTTGAACAGTGTTTTCAAACAATTAGTGATTCAGGAGACTTTGGCAGTGTCACAGTTAGAGAAGCTAATGGTTTTTGCCATAGCCTCATGGACTGAGAGTTTCTATATTTTCTGTACTTGTTCCATAAGATATTGATGAAGGTGGATATTTTGTATGGGAAAAGCCAGACAAGGAATATTACATCTGTTGATGCAAATGAAGCAGTAACTCAATTTGTTCAAAGCATTCAGGACATCCAAACATCTGTTAGAACACTGGAATCCAGCCTCCCTGAGAACCTGCCACCAATGCCAAAAAGAAGAAGGGGCCCAAACACCACAGAAGACTTACACAGCTGCCTTGCAAATTTGTGACATCATCATCTCTCACGCAAAGGAACGCAAAACTGCTGCAGAGTGACCATTTGGATGAATATCAAGTAGTTTTCCCGGATGGTGTGCTACAGGAAACAGTTCAAGCATATGCAATGCTTAGTAAGACTTCCTTATGCATTGACTTACAAACAGTGTATGAAACAGAAGATTTAAAAAATGCTGAAAATGCATTAATTATGCTTGAACTGATGATATATAACTTGGACAGAACATTTCCAGAGATTATAAGACCACTGAAGATAGTTATTTCCACTCCGATGACTACAGCAGAGGCAGAAAGGTGCTTCTCAACACCGAAACAGTGTTCTCAAGAAACAGTATGAAAACCGAACGATTAAATGCTTTAGCCATGTTATCAATCGAAAAATTTGCCACAATAAGACATTGCAGAGCAAACTTTTTGTATCGCTTCCAGCAAGAAATAGATCCACAGGACAGTACTTTTACCACTGAGGTTGGCCTCCTGAACGCCACCCCCTCAACTGCATCTGAGGTGTGAACACCCGAAAATTTTAGCCACCAGCCACCACTGGTGTAGCGAGGTTCTGAAAAATATGTAGTTGTATGTCCCCGCCTGGCCATTTTGAAAAGAGCTTTGAAACAGAATTTAAAGTTATACGTGTACAAAATGGTCAGATAAGCTATTTAAACAGTTGTAGCAACATGTGAGGATGTATAATGCTATATCTTTCTTACTCTTTAGGTCTATAATATACTGTCATTTGGATTAATGTGAATGACAGTTATTCCTAATCACTGATGCTTACTGTTAATGAATTTGAAATACACTGCATTGTGTTGAACCATCATTAGACAACCATTAGTGATGTATCATTCTACATGCATGTTAGTACATTTAGATAACATTTTAAAGTTTCTGTGTTGCTTATTCGTGCTTTACAACAAACTAAAATATGATTTAAAAAGGTATATGTTACTAATGCTAATCTGCATTACCATTAGTGTGCAAAATATTACAACCATGACAGGCACTCTGTGGAATAATCAAATAGTCTTCATGTTTAGATTGTGTCACCTACCAGCCCTGACCCTTACCCCTGTGCATGCTACAATATAAATAAATCTGTCAGTCAATTTAAAATGAAACGTTGACAGTGTTAAGAAAACTAATTAATTGATGATCTCAAATCAAACTGCTACGCATGTTCTTTTCACACATCCTTGACCATGAGACACACACACACGTCCACAAAAAACAGAATTATTAATGTTTATTTGTATGAATAAAATGTTGCCATTCCAGAAAGAAGCATTTGGCTGAGCAATTAAATGCCTGAATAAAATGAATTAGTGGAGCAGAAGTGGCAGATTTAATTACAGCTCAGAGCGAGGAAGGGGAACTAATTATGGGGTCCATGAACCACATGTCACTCTTCCCCAAACCATGTGCTCTGATCTGTTTGGATCCTTAGTTACTGTGTGTGTGTCTGTGTGTTGGTGAGGGGGGCTGATAAAGGGCTGTTCAGTTCAACAACGGGAAGGGGGAGTTGACCCTTCAATAGTTCTGCACAAGGATACAAGTTAAGCCTCTGACTGCATTTAAAGAAATACACAGATTAACTGTTAATCCACATTTACATTTATAGCACTTTTATTCAAGAAAGGTTGCTCTTATTTGCACAGCCCCAAAACTAAATAGCGTGTCTTCCATGAGCATTAGGTGTGCAGGCAAATAGGATGATGGTGAACCACTATGAATAACAACAGACATTAGCTATAATAGAACACACCATGGGGTCTATTTTAATGATTTAAACCAGGGATTTTCAACCGTGGATAAGAGTACCCGTGAGGATACTTCTAAGGGTCATATGGAGTGTGCAAAAAATAAAAGTAAAAGAAAATAATGGTCTTCAATTTCATTGTTGTTAAGCAGCGCAAAGATTATAGTATAACTATAGTTTCAAAATTATCACCAACTTGTATGCATGCGTGACTTTGATTGAGCAGATTTCCACTCTGATATTAGGGTGGGTGAAGCAGGCATAGGGGGTTCTCTGCCACTGGAAAGCTCTCTTTGCTGCTCATAAACTTTGAAATTTTCAGCTCATCGTATAATTGAATACTAATCAGTGAACCACAATCGTCCTGCATTTACAAAAAGCACAGTGAAACGGTGAGAATTTATTAAAAAAATTTATTTGTGCAAACAAATTTAATTTAACTGGACTTATTTTCCTTCAAATTTGCACTGTCCATTTTATTTCGCTGCCATCCACGACAGACTTCATCCACATGTGGAAAAATAAACCATGAAGTTCCTGTTTTGTAGTTGATTGACATTTGCAGTAGCCAATGAGATTATAGAAAATGACGACTCTGTAATGGGATTGTATGTTAAGTCATAGGAAAAATGCAGTATGAAACCCCATAGAGATTTTCCTTGACAGAGAATTTCCATGACTCAATTTGAATGATACCCGATAGCAAAAATGAGTGATACCGGAGGCATGATAAAGGAAGTTGTTGATGTGTGAGTCTTGAGTGGGGAATGCTTGATACTTGACTCTAGTAAGGGTGATGTCTGAGGATGTTCTAAAATGGACACCGTACCTGTGGGGCTCAGGTCACAAGTTAAACGGAAGGCAGAAAAAAAGTGGTTATTTTGCGAAACTAGAGAATACGATTTGATTGGAGCAGGAGAGAGAAGTGGATAATTTAGGGGAAAAAATTGCTGTTAAATCCATTTAGTGCAGGTGATTATGTGACCAAAGAAGAAATCATAAGAAACAGATTACCGAACCTGAAGTTAGAGAGCATGTACCAAAAGCAGGGAAAGAGTTGAAACATTTCAGTGAAGCGGTGTACAGTGGGTCTATGGATGTGGGAAGACAAACAAGCTATTCTGCTGGCCGTGTATACTTTTCGTTAACGAGAAAAGTGTGTTGAATAAGGCTGGATACCATGATTTAAAGAATTTGCACAATGCCTGCAAACGCCATGAAACTATTCAAACACCTAACAGTGTGTATACAGTTACGAACATTTGGACAAGCTTGCATTGATCTACACTTAAACAAACAACAGAGACTGGCTGTCAGGCAACACAAGCGTGAGATGATTTTGCAAACACTAATTCGTGTTGTATTTCATCTCGGAGAACAAGAACTGGCATGTCTTTGGCATGACGAATTGGACAACTCCCTGAATTGTGGAATTATGCCAAAACCTTACAGCTAGTCAGTGAGTTTGATCCTTTACTGTAGCAGCATTTGGAAACCTTGACTATTTTTTTCTGGGACATCAAACAAGGTTCCGAACAACTTAATCAGAGCAGTGAGTAATGTCCAACTTAATAATGCCATTGCCAAAGAAACTGAGGAGGCACCATTTGTTGGTATTCTACTTGATGAAACCTCAGATATAGCCACTAAGTCATACAATAGCCAATAAGTCTCTTTCGACTACACTGTGTTATGTGACCAAGGGCAGTGATGTTGTGGAACGCTTTGTTGGTTTTATTGATGTTAGTCGGACTGCAGCTACCCTTTTCCAGTGTGTTGATTTGGTGTGCTAGAAGTTTAAAAGTTTAAAATTGCAGGCGAAGTAAGTGGACTTCAGAAACATGCACGCGAAAAGTTCCCTTTTGCACTTTCTGTTCACTGCTATGCACATTTTTTAAATCTTGTCCTCAGTTTTGCAGCAAAGAATATTAGGGAATGCAGTATCTAAAAAAAAAAAATTAAGGAATAGCTGCATTTTTCTTTCTATCTACAAAGTGGTTTGAACTTCTTCACAACATAGTTAAACAAAGACTGCCTTCTGTTTGTACCACAAGGTGGAATTTTCACTCAAGGTTTGTACAAACTGTTAAGCAGAGCAAAGAAGCTCTGATTAAACTCTTTGAAAAAGTGTTGTGCAAAATCCAACAAACTGGGACGCTCCATCTTAATCCTCAGCCAGGGGCTTTTTCAACATGCTTGACAATATTAAGTTTGTGTTTCTCCTCTGCCTCTATCGTGACATATTTAAAACAGAAGTGTTGCTCGACGTGCTTCAAACAAATATGTACATACTTGGTTTTGTATTTAGCAGAACCAAGGCAAAAAAGAACAAGACAAAAAATTCAGGTGAAACACAGTAGCAGTGACATACAAAAACCATTGGCATGTTGTATTTGTTGTTACTGGTACATATGTACATGTGTGGGGGGTTGCGTCATTATGGTGCGCTTACTAATCTAGCCTACTTTAACTAAAGAATAGCCTCTAAACTCAGGTGCCATAATACAAACAGCAAGAACCATTCAGAATGATTAAAAACATAATGTAAGGGGTCAGTTAAAATAAAGTCAGAGATCTGTAAGTATTGGCTGACTTCAGATCCCTATGTAGGTGTCACTGATTCAAACTCCAGTAATATGTTGATATTAATTGAACTGAGAATCTTTTCAAAGCCAGTAATCTCAGACCAAGGAGCCATGGAAATCTATTGAGTAAATGCAGAGATCTGATCCTCTTTAGATGACATTTTCATGTGCACCAAATACAAATTAAAAGCTTGGGATTTGATTTGCACACAGTGATTAACTCTTTTTGAATGCCTATGAGATTGATACTTAATTTAACCACCAAGGAACTCAACATACTGTTCACTTTACATGCAGAAATACACCGAAGAGACTAACATGCACAATTCTCTACAGCAGATGTTTGTGAGCTACTGTTGTTAAAGCATTAGAAACAATTTTACTCTTCAAGTGAAATAACCGAGTAAGTGCAAAACTACCAAAAAGCAAGGCTTACAAAAAGATATATTTAACCTGGGGCTCATTTCACAAAAGCAATTTGCAAATTGGAAGCACCACGCAAATAAAAAAAATCCCTCGAAAGCATTTCAGCAAGTAACGATTTTCATTTTTTCAGTTTTTCAGTTTTAGGACATACTATGGTGCTCATACTACTAGATGGCTGTGGAACTGTACACTTTGAACAGATTACTCAGGTAAAACATTCTAATGACAATGTGAACTTGTCTCTGTATTTTATAACTCCCTCCACCCCCACCCCCATTACACAAAAATGTGTTTATATATACCCCCATATATATTTTTTTCCAAATTTATTAAAATTTTTTAAATAATTATTAAACTAAATAATTTTATTTAAAGATTTGTGACCCTGGGTTTCAATACACCCACTTTTTATTGTCAATTTCTTCAAGTTTTGTGCCAAAAAAATAATTTATACCAAAAATATGGTTATTCAGTATGAAATAAGTCACTACTATTATCGTGATAACCTTTTTTAATGCAACAAAATTTGACCGCCTTTATGCACGTCAATTATCTTTTAATATTTACATTATAAAATAATAATAATAATAATAATAATAATAATAATAACACAATTAAATGTGTACAATAAATAAGTTAAGTAACACACAAACTTGATAGAGATAAATAAAATGGACCAAACTCAAGTGACAAAAATAGTCACAAGCGCCTCCAATCTCACTAGTTAAAATCTAAAAGAAACCAGCCAGATCTCCAAATCATGGAAACAAAAACCACTTTCCTCAGTTCGTCTCAGCTACAGTTCACAACAGCTATAACAAAGCTTATTACCTGCCCCACACGTTTAAATAATGAGGCTAAACGCAGCTTGATTATCACGCATATCCCTAAAGACTAATAAGTGTCAAGGCAGCGAGTGTGCTTAGCTGGCTATATATGTTTCATCCAAAGCCCATTTTCAGCTGCGCAGAAAGAAAAGTTAACACAAATCAGTACACTTTTTCTTTAAATATGTTTGCTGCATAGCGCTGATTTTTTTTTTCTACACAGCTGAAGAAGGGCCTTCCTTATATATGTATAGAACTTCAAAGTACAGCCTGTCACTTTTCACAGCTCCAAATCTATTTTCAACAGTGAGGTATTTTGGTTTTCCTCAATCAACTTTTTCATCTTCCTTTTTCCTTCTTTCAATTTTGTTCTGTTCACTAAATCTATCAGTTTATATCATATTTTGGCCACTGTTCCCAACAGTGTTTACTGCATCAATGATAATCTGCAACTTTTTTTTCTTTGTCCAACCATTTCAATAATTGTATCATTTTTTTGTTCTTAAAAAATTGCTTTCCTTTGCAACCCTGCCATTGTGTATTTACCTAAATCAGTCACTGTGCCTTAAAATGGACTACCAAGTTAGTGATTACACTCATTGCAAATCACAAAAGAGTGAGTGCAAGTGACGGCACTTGCGAAATGCTTTATAAAATGCACACAGCACCGACCTCTGCATCCGTCTCATCGCAATCGCAGGACTTTTATGAAATGGGCCCTTGGTGTAGAACCAGATATCTTTTAAAATGGAAACACTTGCTATAACATGGGATTCTTTCAAAACTGCACATTTGAGACTGCACAATTGAGACATAGTAAATGGTATATAAAACTAGAGTAATCGTGAAGCCATTTATGTGGGATTCCAAATCATGTTATCTTGCGATAATACTATTGGACAAACAAATACTGCAATGTGTTCACAGACAGCTGCAGTCAGTAGAAGTGAGACAGAATGCAAGCAGCACATATCTCTCAGCCACTCAGAGAGAGGAAAAGCCAACCCACCCTCTTTCCCACCTCTCCGCGTTACTGCCATGACTGAAGCACAGATCTACAAGGCTGCTGCCCCCTTCCTACAGTACCACACATGCTCCAAACAGTCAGCACAGGCCTCCCCTGTTACAGGCTTTCATTCATGTCGCTTCTTTTGTTTGGCCTCCTCCTCTCCTGCCTCCACCTTACAACGTGCTTTGATCTGGGGCGGGGGGAAATGAGCCACTTCCTATCCACGGCATTAGATTGCACAATATCACTTGTGTTTTAGCTAGCTGGATAGCATTTTGGGTAGCTACTGAGCACCCAGGGACAAGGTATCTGGCCTAATTCAAAATGCATCATTAATTCGTCAGCCATTGCAATTTAAATCATCCGCATTGCGGATTCTCCATTGTGAATGTTGCTATCTCTTAAATACAATTTTTTTTTTTAAGTTGTGCCCTTTTAATAAATGACTCATGACAACACAGAGGCTTGACATGTGATCAGAGCCCTTGCAGCTCTGAGTGGGCTTGGGCTTGTTAGCACAGCCCTGAGTGCCAGTGATTGGCATCATGATGCTGCAGGCACACTGGCAAAACAAACATACTCCTGAAATGTCAGTGGCCAGACTGGTTAGCTTAAAGTCAGGTAATCAGAAAGGTTGGAGTGCAGACTACACTAATTAACAGTTTAAATATAAAACTAAACTTTCACACTTCTGTAGAATTTGAAGCCTGGCTATTGCAACTGGCATACTGTGTTCCTTCACATTTTTATAAAACTAGGAGAGGTGCTGTGGAAACTTCATTACAATTGCTTGCAGTTCAGAGCAGCATGATTCTTTAGTTTAAGGAAGTAGATTATTATTCAGTTAGATGTATTCAGTTTTTTTAATTTTTTTGTAATTTAGTGTTAAAATGCAATTTCGCTGTCTTTACTGCTGTTGATATTTGATTCTAGGCAGTTTTGACATGAGTCCTAATAAAGTGGTCAAGTAGGTTAATTTAATATACAACTTTTTAAAATGTATTTATTTATTTATTTTTAATGCTGTGCACTGAACTTGAATAAGATATACATAATTCAGCACCTGTTCCTGATGACATGCATAGGTAATAAAAATACAATGAAAACTATTTTTCTTTTAGCTTCTCAGCAAAATGTGCACAACATCACAAAAAACACGACTAGCTTGAAATAAACAATCGGAAGATTAATACCAGGACTCTGAAATGCTTTAAAGTAACTTGAGCAGGTGGTTTGTTGTTTTTCTTTTCAGGAAATTGGTGCACAATATGCAAGCGAGTCTTCAAATGTGTAACTCAAACTAAGAGAATGAAAATAAGGCTTAGTGGGGTGCAAATGATATACTGTTAATCTGAGATCCAGAAAAACTCCACATCCATCTGCCCTCTAGTGGGGCAATGAAGCACAAAATCTACTGAGGAAACAGGAACAACGGCATGTTCAGGAGAGAAGCTTTTGGGGTATTTCGAAGGGAGCATAAACTCTGTATAGGGTCAACTGCAAATATACTCGATTGCTTTCCTAATGTCATCAACGAATTATAAAGCACTGACAAACTACACTGGAACAGCATGCAACAAACTCAAGACAGTTCCTCACTTTTGCAGGCGATTGTTAAGAATGTTAATATCAAATATAACTTTTATAATTATTTCAACTAAAAAATAATACAAGGCCACACTGTACTAAATGAAAGTATTGTTATTTATAGCATACAGGGTTAAACAATATAATATTTACTACCTCTAGAAGATAATTGAAAAGTAGCAACCAGCATCAACAATTAAAAAAAAAAAAACCTGCAACAGTATTGTGTGGTTTTGTGGACCTTTCTCTGTGGCCATAGTTAATAGCAGAAGAAAATAAAAACTTGATGTAATAAATATTATGAAGGTCTTTACTCACAGTACCTTAGGATAATATTCCAGCAACTCCCAAGCAAGGCATCTGTCAAGCTTGGCAGAGGACAATGAGGCAGGTCTGAAAGGTCCTTTCATGGCAGTACAGCTGTGTGTGTGTGTGTGTGTGTGAGCATATCCCTCAAATGCACAGCTCACGAACAAACCATGCACTTCATTCTTGGTCTGGGTTTAATGTGTGTGTTGGGTGGTGGGTGGGGTGCCACTGTTTGGAATGGTTTGAAATATGTACAGTATTACAAAGAGGGGAAGGGAGTGGAATCCTGCATAGTATTTCATTACATTTACTGCAGTGCACTCCTGGGAAGTATAGTATTAAGTAAGAGTCCCTGTGAGTCAATGAAGTTAACTTAATTAAACTGCATTTGTTCTCACCTTAACCTCCAACCCACCACACACACACGCACAAACTCAGTTCCTCAAACCAGGTTTGTGTGCTGAAAGAGAAAACACTTATGTAGGTAGAAGAGAAATCATGATTTTGCTTGTTAGTTATGGCTGAAAAACAGATACTTTTTTTTTTTTTTGGTCAGGACATGCCTTTCATTCAAGCGGTTAGTAAAACGAAATGTTGAATGGCAATATAAAATATTTGTATTTTTTAATGCTGCCTATTTTGAGCCTGTGAGAAGGAACATTTTAAAATAAATGTTTACAAAAAACCCCCATAAAACTAACATTCGAGTTTAATGTCAATTAACTTGTTTTGTGAACATGGAAATATACTAGGGAACACACTTATTGTGATGTCTATATCATTTATATTAAATTATTTATTTCAGTTATAAAATGGAACATTTGTCTGCAAAAAAAAATATTATCTAATATAAAAAAAAAAAATCTAGCATGCGTGGGATTTGAAACTATAACCTTCAGTTTGTAAGCATGTCATGTTACAATGCTACATGATTACTTAAGAAAACACGTATTATTTTTAAAGATGAAGTCTGCCGGCTGAGGATTTTCTGGACTTATTTTTTAAATTTTTATGATTTTTTTTCTTTTTCATCTCATCATTCTGAGATTCTGATTTTGATCTCTTAACAATAACTGCTTGATTTTTGAACTACCTAGAACTGCCATGCAGGTCACTTTGATCCATTCAATTTTAAACTGCCATGAAAATGAAAGACACTGTGGGATACAACTGAAAAGTTTTATTCATGAACATCATATCTAACATGGCGGTTCTAGTGCTAAAAATGTTGGTTTCCTGATGGAAAACAAATACAAACTGAATTAAAGACTGCCTTCTTTACCCTGACACCTGTATTAACTTCTTAACTTCTGTATTAACATCCCAATAAGTATAAGAATGCTTTACAATAAATCAGTTAATCGGCATCCATGATAACCCTATTAACTGGTGATTTGCAAGAAATGTTACTAAACTTCCCAGTTTGCCAAAAAACAAACAACATGTGCCTATCAAGTAATCAAGCCAAAACAAACTTTGAAGAAGTACAGGGTCAACTAAATACTTTTAGTAATAACAAAAAACATCCTTTCCATTTAACTTCAGATTCTAATCCAGGTCTCAAAGTGAATATTTTGTATTCTACAAGGTTTATGAACACTGCAACTCTGTGGGTCTTCATATTTGCAGAAACTGTTGGTACCCTATGCCCCTAGTCATACCCTGAGATTAGCTTTTGGTAGCTCAGCTGAAATCTGGAGGGCAACTTTAGTTATGCTCCGTACCTCTGGAACACTACTCTAAATCATATGCTGGCACAGTTTAAATTTTTAAATCAATTGATTTGAGCTGGATTGCTTGGCTGCTGGCTTTTATAAAAAAAATTTGGTTTTTATTGTAAAGTGCCCTGGGATGCTTTGCATGACGAACGCTATGTAAAAGTAAGTTGTATTGTATTGATTGCAAGTTTCAAGTTTCAAGTGCCTAAAGTGGTTAGCTAAATATTAACCCTTTGCAGTCCTATGTCGGACCAGATCTGACATTACAATTTTCCCTTTCCTGTCCAACATCATCAAAAAGATGTAAAGCACAGGTCTCTAGTCATTTTCTCTGGAAAAAGATGAGAAAACCTTTCAATGGCTGAATGAAGCCCAAAAAAGGGTGTATCTGATAGCCCCATGCACCACAGAGATAACATGGACACAAACAAAGGAGATAGCTGCTTTCGCATCCAGCGCTCAAAGAATATCACAGACATTTGCAGAGCTTTGTGAGATGCTATAATAAAAAATAATGACTTGGATCGCATTATTGAGGAGTTTGGTGACAAAACTAGTGATCAGGAGAGTATTTATCAGTATGCACGTCTATAAAGAGGTATGTGAAAAACACAGCTAACAAGGGGTGGGGCTTGGCTGGAGATACAGTACTGAATATCCTTTTGCGATTTAGTGCCTTTTAAACCTGACCTGTTTTACACTGAAAAAAAATATTTTAAACAGCATGTGTGAAAATAAATTGGACCTGACATGCCTGACAAGCACTGAATAAATGGACTGCTAAGGGTTAAGCATATTGTTTGGAAAGAAACCCCTTATAGTTCATTTTATAGCAAAGTTTTTTCATTATAAACCGTGATATCTACATTAGCTTAACGTTATTGATTTCCATTCCTTGCATGGAATACAAAATACATGTTTACCATAAAATGTGTTTCTGTACATTTGAAACATTTGTAATGAATTGTACAACAGGTGAAATGCAATTATTGCTACAGCCACTTAAAACTCTGCTCATGTTTACAGAAGCTTCTCAGTATGCTTCTGCCTAGCCATATCAGAGATGAATATAGTATCACTGAACCCCCATCGTTAAGGTTCACAATGCATAGATGCCTGTTGGGGATCGATGGTAATTCAGTTTCAGATAAAGACTTTTTTTTTACTGTATGATTAAAAGGAAGTTTAGTATGAAGCCAAACCCACTTACATTTATTTCACCAAAAGAACTGCATCCAAAGTTCACTGAAATCAATGTTTTACAAAAAATTGAAAATAAATGCCCCACAATAAAAGGCTAAGATCTGAGCTCTGCTTTGACAAGTCTCTGACAAACAGCCTGTGGCAGGAGATAGGAGATTACTGTGGCCCAAGATAGCATTGACAGAAAAGAGACTTAGAGACAAGAAGCTGCAGTTAAAGCGTTTATTAAACATGTTTATTAAAACCAAAGAACGAAACTCCTGAACAAATAAACAAGGCACAGAGGCCAAAATAAAAGGTCCAAACAAAACAATAAGACTTAGGCTGGGCATTCACCTTCACTACATAAACACAACACAGTTACACAGCAGGGCCAAATTAAACCCCATCCCTGTCAACCCCACACTGCCACACCCACACAAGCAAGTCCTTAAGTGTCACTGAGTAATAATTATAGTTGAACCATTAGGCTGTAGAGTAGCAGATCTTCTGCATAGCTTCTGTAGATACTGTTTCCATCAGCACAACAACTGTCCAAACGTTCGCAAAGTACCAGTCAATTTCAAGAAATGTAGATTCGACTTGCAAAGATTGTACTTTATCAGACATGCCAGGGACATTAAATCTAATCAGAAACCAGAACTGCTACACATCATATTCCACGTGTAAAATGTGTATGCTGAGATTTTTTCCTCCTGATGTTTTAATTAAAAACTTTTTTTTCCCCCATTTTATCCCTATTTTAATATATATATAACATAAATTCCGAAAATTCCTGGATATTTAAAAAGCGAAAACGCAGAACACTAAGTGTACTGTACAATTTAACACAATACCACCCGATCTTGGTACAAATCAGTAAGTATGCTGTATACACAGTATTGTGCTGTTGATATTTCTATCAGTCGAACTTGGAGGCCATAATGAATACAGTAAAATAGTACATGCCTGTGCAATTCACTAGTTCATTATCATGTAAATTTAGCATGCAGCACCACAGAAAATAGCAGCTATATCATGATATGTTAAGAGTCTAATCTTACTTGAGACAAGTAATTGTGTTGATGAGTAATGCTGTTGTAAGTCAATGCAATTTCTAACACGACAAATCTGTCTACCCCTGTTTGTTTTTCACAAATAATTTTTCTAGTCACTGGATTTCTGAGCCTAAAAAGCTTATCTGTGATAGTCATAATTTAGGTTTGTTTTTACAGCCATTATGTCATGCCAAATTTGCCCCCCCCCAATAATAAATATAACAAACGTTATTAATACCCGCTAAATTACAGTTTTTGCTAAACAATTTTACTCTTGTTTATGTAATACATTACGTACACACATAACAACACTTACTATTATATATATATATATATAATATATATATATATATATATATATAATATATATATATCATATATATATATATATATAATTATATATATATATATATAATACCAACTTATACCATTTTATATCGTAATTAAACCATAGTGTATGTATTTTTTTTTAAATTAATGATAACATTGGTAACATTCCTTTAAAATGGTGCCAGAATAAAACCATTTACAAAATGTACAAACATTTTAGGCATGTTTCCAACAAGTAAACAGAATAAGATGAAATACTTGTAAATGAATTATGACAGAATATAGAGTATGTTTCAAACATAATTTTTAAAATAGAGTCAGGTATACTCCTAGCTGGCATATCCATAATATCAAAGAACCGTGGTGAGGTTTGCCTGGAGAGATTCTGTACTTCAGAAAAGTAAAAGCCACACATTTAAAATAAAACTAGAGAAGCTATCAATGAACTGTATGTACACCCACAGCTAATAACTGAGATGCCTCTAGGCTTTAATTTGCATCGTTTTCAAAGCAGGAACCAGAAAATATGTCTCTTAGATTGACTAAAAGTGTATTGAAACGTAATTATGTACCCTAAAGGTTCCCTCCTGTCCCACTGTAATCACATCCTTTATCGTTTCCTTATCTGACTCTGTAAACTCTTTATCTGTTTTTTGAAGAAGCTTTGCACTTAGCTTCAGAACACAGGACATGCACAGCACACACTGATGTTGTGGTTAAATACATACAGTAAACATTCTTGACTTAATTCCACAATCCAGTCTTAAGTCTTCTGCTGGTGTCCTATTGAAGTGCATACGGTCATTAATAGCCTACTTGGTTCTTTATCAGGGAAAAATCTCCTTCATACAGTACACAAAGTACAGTAATTGTGATTAGGCTGAACTTGACCTGATCAGTCTAAGATCTCTTGCGATCTGGTGAGCTGATCCATTAAATTACCACTACAAGCCAGCAAAATGATACAGTTTTAGTACCTCAAGGTATTTTCTTTTTTTAAATAATCCCTATGTTAGCAGCCATCCATTGGCTCCCGGTGTGGTCTCATTATAAAGCCCTAAATTGTTTGGCTACAGCCTATTTGAAGGATGTTTTAGTCCTTTATGTTCCTAGGTGGCCTCTCCAATCCCAAGATACAGGGTTGCTGACTGTCCCACGGATTTTAAAGCAAAAGCATTCAGTTATAGTCTGTAATGCTCTCCCTTCGCTCGTGAGAGAGAGATGTACCTACTTTGGCAATTTTTAAAAGTCACTTTTATAATAATATGCCTTTCACACATTCAATCTGATCTTTTGTACTGTTTTATTCTTTTGTTTTATTCTCTTGTTTTACTTGCTTACCAGGAAAGGCACTCTAGAAATACATTTTTATTTGATTTGATGATTTCAATTTCCACTGTTTGGATGCAGATCTGTTTGATTTCCCTTGCTGAATTTAACTTTTTTCAATTGCATTTAATTACTCTGTAATAACATGTAATTTATACGTACTGTTGTGTAGTTAAAATACAACTACAAGTTTTAATTACAACATTGTAGGCATGTGTGTTGTAATTATATTGCATACTAGTCTGTTGCACTTTTTTTTTGTAATTACAGTTTATTATTAAAGATACATACTGCAAGTGTTATAAAGGTTTTTGTTTTCATACCGTACAGAACCACCAAACCCATAAATCGTGTTAATGATTATATCTAACCTTAATATCAAAAGGTTGTTATTTTAAGTTATACCACGACAAATACCACTGATGGATTGCAGGGTTAGGGTTTAGTCAAAAAGATATTTCTGTTTGTCAATGTCTGTGGGAATTACTGTAATTTACTACTGCTAACAACAATCAAAAATGATATACAGTGGCTTGCGAAAGTATTGACCCCCCTTGGCATTTTTCTTATTTCGTTGCCTTACAACCTGGAATTAAAATGGATTTTTGGGGGGTTTGTATCATTTGATTTACACAACTTGCCTACCACTTTGAAGATGCAAAATATTTTTTATTGTGAAACAAGCAAGAAATAAGACAAAAAAACAGAAAACTTGAGCTTGCATAAGTACTCACTCCCCCAAAGTCAATACTTTGTAGAGCCACCTTTTGCAGCAATTACAGCTGAAAGTCCCTTGGGGTATGTATCTATGAGCTTGGCACATCTAGCCACTGGGATTTTTGCCCATTCTTCCAGGCAAAACTGCTCCAGCTCCTTCAAGTTGGATGGGTTCCGCTGGTGTACAGCAATCTTTAAGTCATACCACAGATTCTCAATTGGATTGGGGTCTGGGCTTTGACTAAGCCATTCCAAGACATTTAAATGTTTCCCCTTAAACCACTCGAGTGTTGCTTTAGCAGTATGCTTAGGGTCATTGTCCTGCTGGAAGGTGAACCTCCGTCCCAGTCTCAAATCTCTGGAAGACTGAAACAGGTTTCCCTCAAGAATTTCCCTGTATTTAACGCCATCTATCATTCCTTCAATTCTGACCAGTTTCCCTGCCAATGAAAAACATCCCCACAGCATGATGCTGCCACCACCATGCTTCACTGTGGGGATGGTGTTCTCAGGGTGATGAGAGGTGTTGGGTTTGCGCCAGACATAACGTTTTCCTTGATTGCCAAAAAGCTCAATTTTAGTCTCATCTGACCAGAGTAAATTCTTCCATATGTTTGGGGAGTCTCCCACATGCATTTTGGTGAACACCAAACGTGTTTGCTTATTTTTTTCTTTAAGCAATGGCTTTTTTCTGGCCACTCTTCCGTAAAGCCCAGCTCTGTGGAGTGAGTTTTGGTGGGCGGCCCTCTCTTGCCAGGTTTGTTGTGGTGCCATATTCTTTCCATTTTTTAATAATGGCTTTAATAGTGCTCCGTGGGATGGTCAAAGTTTCCGATATTTTTTTATAACCCAACCCTGACCTGTTTGGAGAGCTCCTTGGTCTTCATGGTGCCGCTTGCTTGGTGGTGCCCCTTGCTTAGTGGTGTTGCAGACTCTGGGGCCTTTCAGAACAGGTGTATATATACTGAGATCATGTGACAGATCATGTGACACTTAGATTGCACACAGGTGGACTTTATTTAACTAATTATGTGACTTCTGAAGGTAATTGGTTGCACCAGATCTTATTTAGAGGCTTAATAGCAAAGGGGGTGAATACATATGCACGCACCACTTTTCAATTATTTATTTTTTAAAATTTTTTGAAACAAGTTATTTTTTTCATTTCACTTCACCAATTTGGACTATTTTGTGTATGTCCATTACATGAAATCCAAATAAAAATCCATTTTAATTCCAGGTTGTAAGGCAACAAAATAGGAAAAATGCCAAGGGGGGGTCAATACTTTCGCAAGCCACTGTATATGTCATCTGATTGTGTGTAACTGTGATAGCAAGAAATCCTCTGTCACTTTTCAACCAGGATCTTACCTCAGCTAGAACTTGTGATTTCCAATATATTTTGAATTTACCTTCAGTAGTAGAGTTATAACCTTTTAGGTCCAAGGCAAAAATATTTTAGCGAGTATCTAAAAATGCAGATTCTAGAAGTGCCCTGTCCCCTTGCGTCTTCAATTTTACTCAGAAATAAACACAACCTCTGCAGTTCATTGGGCTTTTATCTTTCTTTCACCAAATAATAAGCATAGTGTGTTGCTAATCTGATCTACAGTACACTGGGGGACACAAGAAATGTCCAACTCCCGTATTTAGGCTCTACAGCCATTTCAGTTCAAAGCAGGTATCAGGAGAGGTATCAGATGATGGTTATATGAAAATATGTGACGTTACAGTCTGTACTGGGACATGGGGTCCCAATTGCCTGCCCTCTATACCACATAGACACTAATACAGCCCCCTTGCTTTGCTTATTCACACTGGAAATGAGTGACAGTCATGCAATTCACTATTATGCAGTAACACCATATATCAAATTGTGTCTGTACGATTATTTGATTAGAAAATATTTCCTGATTAATGCAAAAGTCACAAGTATTAACTAACATTAATTAATCATTGCAGCTCTATACCAAAAGCCGTTGACACTAACAGTAATTAAAAGCCCTCAGTTTTAAACCAGTGCATGGGAGTAATAGCAGCCACTAACATTTATTTTCCCTAGCCTGTTCTGGGCCAATATTAAATTTTTATGCAAAGCAGAATTAGACAAGGACATCCAGCATAACTTAATTGCATGGCAGCACAAGTTCATTAATCTACTTCAAACTGAATCCTCAAGCTTACTGTCCATCGGAATACTACTGCAAAGAGATACACGGTCAGTAATATTTATCTTTATGATTGGTTCTGTTGCTTTGCTTTTTTCACACTTGTGTCTTTGCCTCACTTGCATTATATATATATATATATATATATATATATATATATATATAGTATATATATAATATTATATATATATTGATATATATATGATTTGACTGCCTAAAAGTGGTAATGTTCACTTGTGGCAAAGTGCCCGCTCCTGTATATATTTTGTGCTGTATGTTTTGTGTTCATGTTGGTGTATAGTCATTGATACATGGGATATAAACGGGTCTGTGTAACACGAGTGTTTAAAATGTATATTTGTATTTAGGTGGGAGTGACAAGCAGTCCTCCCATGGAGGTGGAGGTGCAACCAGCAGGTATTCTCCATCTTCTGGTGGAGGTGGGAGCTGCACACAGTCTTCCCACGGAGGTGGAGGTGGAACCAGCAGGTATTCTCCCTCTGCTGGTGGAGGTGGGAGTGACAAGCAATCCTTCCATTGAGGTGGAACCAGCAGGCATTCTCCCTTTGCTGGTGGGTACCTGGGCTGTGAACACACCAACTCCCCCCTCTTGGGCTGTGGACATTTGGGCTCCTTTCACTCAGGCGCAGGACGTTCGGGCTCCTCTCCCCTGGGCTGTGGACGCACCAACTTCTCCCACTCCAGGTCCACTTCCCCTTTCCAGCAGCTGTAAGACCACTTTTTGGGGTGGGGGCAATTAATTGGGAAATGCCTCCACTCCCCACAGATGCAGCAACAGTAGGTCTTGCTTATGTTGTGGAGGAGGGTTTCCCAGCTGATCTCCTCCTGTGACTGCTGTTGCTGCTGTCTCCTTCCCACTCCTCTCTTTCCTCCCATCCTCTCTCCAAAAAATTATTAAAAAGAAAAAAAGAAAAAGTGCAGTACCCTTCTTCTCTGGCCTGAGTCGGAGGTTGTGGTCGATCCCACGATAACACCACATGTGGCAGGAAATGGTGTTGCGGTGACGTCAGACCAGGACGAACAACAACAAAGGTATTTGCAGTTTCAACAAAGATGCAGCGTGCACCGTTTTTATTTTAAATACAAAAAATTAATAAAATGTTTAAACAAAAATAAACACTGCTCACAGCAAAATAAAACAATTCAACAAAATAAATCTCAAACACAAAATAAACGCTAAGATCAAGCTGAGCAACTGCCTTCACTGATCCTTAGGTCTTTTAAGTTAATCTCTCCTCTCGCTCCTCTCTTTCCTCCTCTGAACACCCCACCCAGAGCAAGGAGAGCTGCAGGCTTAAATACAGTGGCCGAGGGGTTTAACTAGTTCGTAATTATTCTATTTCCCCCTCGTCCACAATCTGCGCAAGTTTATTATTATGTATGACTGCCAGCTAGTTTTAAAGTAGTGGCCAGTTTTAAATAAAATACAGAACAAAACAATACCGCACGGCTATACCATCATATATACAAATACAAAACAATAAACAAAACACACGTTTTGCCGTCATCTATAAATACACAAAATAAACACAATAAACAAATGCAATAAATCATAATAGATAGGGGGCTGAGGGGGAGACCCTGTTCTAAAAATAAACAAATGCATTCAACAGCAGGGCTTTCCTACTGCCTTTCTACATCTGGGTTATGGATTTCACTAACAGTTTGACAATATGTTGTTAACTCACATCACTAATGATCAGCAAATGCAGTGTCTTTTTTGTGTAGTTTGCGAAACTCAGTTATTTTGTCTAAGAGATATAAGTCCATACAATATGATTCACTTGCCATCACCCTGGGGCAATGCACTTTTATTTAGAAAAGCCAGCCTTAATGGAGTACTACTAGGGCTGTGGCTGGCTTGTTTTTGTCATTGCATAATGGATATTTGGAGCATGAGGTCTTCATATAGGAATTACACCTTTAATGGCACACTATAGACACCCTTGGTGATGTCATTATAATGCTTCATAGAAAAACGTGATTTGCTTTGCTCCAGACTTACGTATTTTTTCAAATAAATAAAAATGATCAATGGGGCAAGATGCTCTTTATTGATAAAACAACCTTAATTAAAAACTGTATATTGCCTAAAGAGAAACATAGATTAATTATTGATCAATCCTATGTTAAGCATGCATATTCAAAATTTTAGCTGCTTTTTAGCTTTTTAATACATGTGGGGGAAAATGCATTTTCTTTATTAAAACCCAGACGCTGCAGGCAGCAGTGCTGTCACCAAGATTTCTGGGTTCCGCCTCCTCTGGCTTTTCCCATGACCCAGCTGGTTGTATAATGTCGAAATTTCGTCTTTTTAAAGTTTTTATTTATTTTTTCCCAATGGCCCTAGGGATCTTCCGTAGAATGCAAACACAAAAGTGGTCAGTTGAAATGTCTGTGTATCAGTTGTATCTGTTTTTAAAATAAGAATCACACAACATGTCAATTTGAAGAACTGGAGAGTTTATCAGAGGGGCGATTTGTAATTTATGAGTTATATTACTTTGGGACACATATTTCCTGATGACGCAGACTCCACTGTATACTTATAGGTATTGCCCTGGATTGATTCGATAAACTGCTTTGTCCTTGCTCTACAGACTTTGCTTGGTGAGTAGAGTGACCTAAGCTATTGCATACAGGTATATGTTCTCAAACTTTGAATGAATTTGTGTCCTTTGTAACAAGTCTATATATTTTGTCTAAGATAGAAAGGATTGCTGTAAAATGAACAGTCTGGATTTATATAGGATCAGTTTCTTGTGGGTATAACGGCCTACTGATGCTGTTAAATCATTGCTCATGCTCTTGGACCAAAGTATATTGGTAGTGCACAAATAAATTAATATACTCTTTGTGCCAAACCTGCAGCAATGTATCAAAAGGCTTTATTAGCCAGATCAAGGTCAGCCTTCAAGAAGTGGTTTTGCTTGCCTGCCTGCCTACATGCCTGTCTCTAAATGTTCCTTGCTCTGGTGCACATGCATTTCAGGTCCATTTGAAGCCCTAAGTCAAAAGACAAATACTTGCACATTAATTAGATTTAGTTATGTAGTTTTATTTTTCCTTTACAAAAACAAGGGATGCTCAAGCAAAGCACAAATGATGTACAGTCACTCATTGCAATGGCATTTCATCTGATATGTAATTTATTAATGGAGTGGAGTGTCTGTCTTGAAGGGGAAGTCAACTGATAAGACAGTGGAAAACCAGGTAAAACCAGTTGCCAACATCAACTTACATTAGCCTTAAAAATCTTAAATTAAGAGCAAAAGGTCCAATATATGAATTATTCATATTGTGTTTTCTTTTGAAAATACAGTAATTTATTGTTGATACAGTATTTCTGTTATAAATGCTCTCACATAAATATCAAGGGTTTATTTGTGTTTACAATCTCTCTATTTTCTGTAGCTAGAGTTTTCTTTTTCATTTGGAATTTTATAACAAACAAGCTAAAGAATAACCAGAGCACACACATAAGGATGGTAATCATCATGTGGTATCACAGCCAAAAACAATCTGGAAAGTCTTTAGGCTAGAAATATAAAAATTCAAGACAGTTTTTTCTATTTCACCACATAGTGTAACAGACAGAAAGGCAGAGGGTTTTTAATGGGTACTCTAAAAGTATATTGGGGACTATTTTAATAATCTAAAACAGTGGCAGATCTAAATACTGCCACTCTAACTTAATTAATCCTGATTTCCCCCCAGGTATGATTTATAGACACACATACTGCCTGAAAAAAGCCAGCCTGAAAAAAAAAATTCCAGCCTGAAAAAAGAAACAAGGACCAGGGGTCACAAATGGAGTTTAGAAAAAGGGGCATTCAGAACAGAAAATAGGAGACACTTTTTTACACAGAGAATTGTGAGGGTCTGGAATCAACTCCCCAGTAATGTTGTTGAAGCTGACACCCTGGGATCCTTCAAGAAGCTGCTTGATGAGATTTTGGGATCAATAAGCTACTAACAACCAAACGAGCAAGATGGGCCGAATGGCCTCCTCTCGTTTGTAAACTTTCTTATGTTCTTATGTTCTTATACTAAACATTACAGTTAGGTAGCTTAGAGCAATTTTTGACGTTACCATTACTGGGTAGATAAAAGCACCAAATTTAGTTTATGGGACTTTAAACCCTTTGTGGTCCTAGGTTGGACCAGGTCCAGCATTACAATTTTCAAATTCTCAAAGACATCAATCACAGGTCTCTAGTCATTTTTTCTCTGGAAAAAGCTAATAAAACCTTACAATGGCCGAGTGAGATCAATACGATAAAAGGGGCGGCTCTGAGCGATACACATAGACCCTTCACCACAGACACAACATGGACATAAACAAACAAGAGAGCTGCTTCCGAATCCAATGCTCAAAGAAGATCATGGGCATTTGCTAAGCTTTTTCACATGTTATAGTATATAAAATAATTACTTGTATCACATTATTTAGGAATTTGGTGGTAAAATAAGTGTTTGGGAGATGATTTATATAGCGTACAAGGGGTGGGGCAGGGCTGGAGATGCAGTACTGAGTGTCCTGTTGATATGCAGTGCCTTTTAAACCTGTTTTACTCTGAATAAAATGACTTTTGAACAGTGCATGTAAAATAAAGAGCACATATGAAAATAAACTGGACCTGACAGGCACTGAATAAATGGACCGAAAAAGGGTTAAGCCATTATAATCAATTTTAGGCTAGGAGCCCTTCTAAATTTTCCATAGTATTCAAGTATAACACTGATATCCAAGATGGATTGTGAAACAACACCAAGGTCTGTTTAAAGCAGTTCAGTATGCCCCAGCAGGTTACAGAAAAAGGGATTCTGAGATCCAGAGATATACAAGCTGTGATAACCTTTACTATATACATGTACTGACTGGCCACTTCCCCTGTACAGCATTTGTTAAGACAAACAGAGGGTGGTCTAGAGTAGTGACTGGTATTTGTGCTGGGTTGAGAAATTCAGTGGTTTGTCTTATAACAGCCATGCCATGCTTAATCATGGCTGTGGTAGTAGTATATTTCTCATAGAAGAGAGGTGCACTCAAAGCTGGAGGGTCTTTCACAGGAGGTTGCAGAGAGGCATGATATGCAGCCCACACAATGGCATCATCACTTGTGAGCTGGTCTTTGTCAACAAGTTGCAATGCAGGATTCAGCCAGCAGTCCTGTTGGACTTTGGCCTCTAATAAGCAACAGCAGTTGTTTTCAGAGCCACATCTAGGACAGACATAACTGTCAGGGAGAGAGTGTCTTTGAGTTCCAGAAGGTGGTATAGTCACAGGTGGTCTGCACTCACTGAGCTCTGTCTTGATGGGAAATTGTAACAAACTGATATCTTCTCATCACTTGTTCCGGGGGTGTTGAAAGGGCAGTGTCTTGCTGGCAAATGATGCAACTATTCCAGTTTAAAACCATCGTGTGTTTCGACTTGCTGAAAACATTCAGTTTACCTCCGAACAAGAATATATGAACATGAAATAATGTTACAATTTCTGTCACCGAAAAAAATAATTCTACAATGCAGCGTGACTGTGGCAGAGCACAGCTCTGCTCTTTAGAAATTGGCAGGGATGGGGTTAAATTCCCCTACCTGCCTTGGTTCATTGTGTTCAGGTGGCTGGGGTTGATTAGATGATTAGTTTAATTAACGATCAATCAGCGCCCAGCCACCTGACATAAAAGGAGGCCTCTGCTTCTCATTTGGAAGGAGAGAGCTGAGGAAGCAGGTTGGTGGTTTTTTGGTGTGTGATTTTTTTGAACTTTGATAAATCCAGTGAAGGCATTGCCCAGCCTGGACATTATTATTTTTGTTAGTTTTGCTTTTTGTCTTTCTTTTTGTGTTTAAATTGCTTTGTTTTTGCCCTCGTGCCCTTTTTTTTGTGTATTTATAATAAAATAATTATTTTTTTGAACTACAGACTGTCTCTGGGCCTCTATCCACTCACCAGCCTGCCACTTTTGGTGTGAGAGTGGGATAGTGCCACCTAGAGGCTCAGAGCAGTATTTTTTTTTTTTGGAATTTTTAGGAGTTATCTTTATCAACACGCTGTGGCGTCGAGATGGGGAGAGGTGGGAACAGTGGGAGGAACAACATCACCTGGCGGTAGACATGGGAGATGCCCCGGTCATTCCAATAAAGAGGGGTGAGCCGCCTTCCCGAGAGACAGAGAGGGAGGAGGAGCTGCCGTCGCTCCCAGAGCCAGAGAGGGAGGAGGAGCTGCCGTCGCTCCCAGAGCCAGAGAGGGGTGAGGAGCTGCCGTCGCTCCCAGAGCCAGAGAGGGGTGAGGAGATGCCGTCGCTCCCAGAGCCAGAGAGGGGTGAGGAGCTGCCGCCGCTCCCAGAGCCCGAGAGGGAGGAGGAGGAGCCGCCGCTCCCAGAACCCGAGAGGGAGGAGGAGGAGGAGCCGCCGCTCCCAGAGCCCAGAGGGGAGGAGCCACCGCTCCCAGAGCCCAGAGGGGAGGAGCCACCGCTCCCAGAGCCCAGAGGGGAGGAGCTATGGCCCAAGGATGCCTGCCTTGCACCGCTCAGGGATGACGCATCCTCATCGGCTGGGGTCGCCTGCTGCTCCGCATCAGCTGGGGTCGCCTGCTGCTCCGCATCGGCTGGGGTGCTACCTTGGAGATTCGGGGCCCCCTCAACCAAAGAAGTCTTGGGGGCTCTGACATCAACCCCGCCCACCACCACCCACCAAAACAGCCCACCCAAGGGACATAATTGGACTCTTGGGGGGGTTTGGGGGGGAAGGGGGGAGTTGGCTGATTGCGGCCGGTGTACGTTGTACATGGGGGGAGGTATGTTTTTTGGTGTGTGATTTTTTTTTTTAACTTTGATAAATCCAGTGAAGGCATTGCCCAGCCTGGACATTATTATTTTTGTTAGTTTTGCTTTTTGTCTTTCTTTTTGTGTTTAAATTGCTTTGTTTTGGCCCTTGTGCCCTTTTTTTGTGTATTTATAATAAAATAATTATTTTTTTTAAATGTTTATGGATAAGTCATGTGGATCTGGTTCACTTCTTAAAATTACTCTGAGGGTGCATTAGACTGCCAAATGTTGCTTGAGGCTCCTCACAAAGCAATTTTTGACTACTTGCACCATTTGGTCTGACTATGCAGGTTACTATTCAAAGAGCAATTGAGTGATATACTTTATATTTACCATTGATATTGGCCATCTTGGATTGTATTGTCATACTTGGATACTAAGCAAAATTCAGGAGGGCTCCTAGTCTATATTTGAATATAAGGACCTGAAAGACCCACAAGCAAAATTTGATGCTTTTATTCACCCAGTAACAGTAATTCTGCTTAGCCACCTAACTATATCTACACACAATAAAAATACACTTGTTTATAATGTCTAACTACACTGTAATTACACTGCAATGGCATGTGTGGTAATGCAGATTCAGTACTGCATGCCTAAATACAGTATTATTACAAAAGATGCTGGCAATTGTTTTTCTTTAATTAAATGTGTTGATGTATTGTTTGAGACACTTCATGTAAAATGTTTTCATGTTTATTGTTTGGTTTATTAATTGGTGCCTTTTAAAAGCTGCAATAAGTATATCTGTGCTGTCATTAGGCTACATACAATCTTAAAAGGAGTTGACAAAGCTAACCCTAGCCAAAAATCAACACAGAAACCAGAACCAGAGCACACAGTTGGAAATTAAGAAGAGACAGACTTATTGTAAGCTAATGCTATAAATAAAGACCACAGACTTTAGAGGTATACACTTGCTTTAGGAGCACTGAACTAAGCTATAACAACCCATGGATCTGAGCCTGTCAAACCTACAATTTGGCTGGCATTAGCAGTCATGGTTCAGACCTCTATCTCAAAAGCTTACTCGGTTGCACTTATTAATCTACTTCAGTGTTTCATGATCCCAGGGTGGCTGACATGGCGCTGTAGATCTGAAAAGAAAATATGATGCATATCTATGTGTGAGTGCAGGTCTCTCCAATCAGCACTGCACTCCTTTTCGCTATATAGTATGAGTTCTTAGTACACTGTGTTGCGTGGTGAACCGTTACAGACAGCAGACCTTCACCATTGATCTGACTTTTTTTTTTTTTTCTCTTCTTGTCTTCAGGTCTGACAGCTGGGAAATGTGATGCTCATTCCGCTTGCCCTGCCACTGCAGCTGGATATGTAACCTACCTCAGCTGTTAGCTTCTCTACAGGCCGTGTTTGATTTTAATAAAACCCAAGTAGCAACTTGTCTTCTTTAAAAGTCCATCGACAACCCCAGAAAGCCTGTAAGGTTCATTTTCTTCTTAATAATAATTAGACAGTCTTCAGGTAAGGTTTAACCAAAAAAGTTGTATTCAGGAACAAGGCAAAGCCAAAGATAGTACAGGACACAATTGCAACAGTACTGCAAGCAAACTTACAGGTCTAGGAAGGTGGTATTCGAGCTGTATTTTAGTTTTCTAAACAAAGCAATTACTTTGTACAGCACAGATATACAGCTAACTTACGTAATTTCCCTAGTGTGATACATGGTGTGAGACAAAGCACATTGACAGTTAACATCTGTGTTTCTTCTTCACTTCGCCAAGGTCAGCAGAAACCCAGATAACGAGAAGTTACACTTCAGCATTTATCATGAATTGCTATATAAAGGAGGCAGAGACCTACTGAATCTTGTAAGGTTCCAAGCAGTTCAGCAAAAATAATTAACAATTTGATGTGATATGTGTTTTGCTCAGTTTTCACAGAAAGCAAAGTGCCATACCCATGCATCACAAGGTCGAACGACAAGACTGGTGAATGCAAACTGTTGATGTAAACCAGTTATGTACAGTTTGATTTTAAGAGTTAATTGAGCCTGCGTTCAGAGCTTACATTAAAACACAGTGAAATGACAGAATGTTCAATGACAGTTCCAAAATTTCTCACTGCTTTACCATTTAAAGGGGCACATTATATTCACCCCCTTGACTAACTTACCATGAGAAACGTTATTTACGTTCCCTGAAAGAGAAGACGACTACCACCAACAACAACAACAACATCAGGTATGGGATATGCCTGCCTATTGGTAGGTATTTTCTGAGCTCTCTATACCAGAGCTGCTGATAGACCTCTTCCTGGGATAACGCCCTCGGTTCCGTCTACCGAGGGATTAAAACCATCATACTGAGGAAAACATTTCTCTCTCGAACCCATGAGCGCAACCGATGTGACCTCGTGGTTGGAGGTCATCTTCTCTTTCAGGGAACCAGGCTTACGCTAAGTAACCTACTTTTCCCCTTCAATTTGAAGACGACGACCAAAAACAACATTAGGTATGGGAAATGTATACCAGAGCCGTCGTGAGGGAGAAGGAATGGCAGCATACGAGGGACGCCTCAGAACCATATAACCGAAGGTTAGTGGTGTGAGCATGCAAACTCAAGGACCCTCATGCCTATTGAAGGCAAGGAAGGATCTAACACATTCAAGCGGTAGAATCTGGAGAATGAATGCAGCCTAGCTAGCCGCCATACATATATCAGACAGTGAGGCCCCTATGAAGAGGGCCCAAAATGTAACCCTCTAGTACAGTGTGTACTATCCCAGGTGGGGGTAAGCCAGCACTGTTTTACTCCTCAAAAGTCGCTGCTTTGAGAGGGGCTGTCCTAGGGTCTCTATACCATGACAGACAAAGAGCTGGTCAGTATGACACAGAGATCTTGTCCTATCCACGTATCACATCAATGGCCACACTGGGCAGAGGGAGTTCAATCTCCTATCCTCTTCCAAAGCAAACGAAGGTGGATAGAAAGATTCCAATTCCACAGACTGGACTCATGTGGAATTCTGTAATCACCTTGGGGAGGAAAGCAAGGTTTCTATACAGTGACACCCTGCTGAAATCGTCCGAAATACGCATACAGAAGCTGTGCACTTACAGCACCTGCAACTTACTGACCTGCTTAGAGGAGGTGATAGCCAAGAGGAAGGCTGTCTTCATAGACAGATGCTTCAATTCTATGGAATGTATAGGCTCAAAACGGGGCCTTTGTGAGAGCTTCCAATTCAACTCGGGGAAAACAGTCCTCCTGGGAGGGCGTAACCACCGAACACCCTTGAGAAACCGGGTCATCAAAAAATGCACACCCAGAGATACCGAATCTATGGAGCATGACACGTAAAGATAGCTGCTAAATACACCTTCAATATAGAAGGTGACATACCAGCATCAAGCAGTTCTTGCCGAAACTATAAGATAACCAGCATGGGGAAAGAAACTGGGTCATGACTTTTAGCCAGACACCAATTCTGGAAATACTTCCACTTATTGGCGTACAGAGACCTAGTGGAGTCTGATAGCTGTGTCTGATAGCCAGACCCATAATTGGAACCTGCGAGGTTCAGGATGCCAGAGAGTGTCTCTCGTCTGACTAAGAAGATCCAGGCGAAGCGGGATCTCCCAGTGCTGGCCTTGTATGAGCTGGCATTGGGTCAATAACTAGATTTTCCTGGGCCATTGAGGGGCCAGTAGGAGAACTGTTGGTTTCTCTAACCATATCTTCTCCAAGGCAGCTGGGAGCAACGGTACAGGAATTAATTTGTAATGGAGCATCCTGGGCCACTCGTGGGCAAGGGCATGGATGCAGAATGGACCGCAGAAGAGGTGGAGGGAATACCACAGGGAGCAATGCGTCATCTCCACCGAGGCAAAGAAATCGACCTGCGCCTTCCCAAACCGTTCCCAAATGCGCTCCACCACTTGCGTGTGGAGTCACCACTCTGATTGGTCAGCATCACTGTGCGAGAGGTCCGCTGTCCAGTTCACCACTCCAGAGGTCGTCCTGGTGGTTGACATACGCTACCATTGATATGTTGTCCGTTCGGACAAGCACACGTTTTCCATGCAACACTGGAAGAAAGTGCTGGAGTCAGGAAAAAGAATATGATGCAGCATTTGCAACCTCCTTTCATTTAAGAACTTGTTAAAGAATCTGGGGTCTAAGATGGGGCAAAAGCCGTCGTCCTTCTTGGGTACCAGCAAATATCTTGAGTAGAACCCCTCTCCGCAGGAGGTGGGGTCTATGAGATGAATGACTTGCTTGCACAGCAAGACGGCCACTTCCTCTTTGAGTACCGAGACCTGAAGAGTGTCTGACATGGATGTGTACATAACTCCTAGGAAGGGTGGAGGTCCCAAATGGAACTGCAGAGCATAACCATTGTGCACGGTAGCGAGCACCCAGGTGTCGAAGGTGCAAGCGTGCCAATATTGCAGCTGTTGTACGGTGAAAGGATGGGTCTGAGGCCACAAGCCTTCAGAGCCTCTGCTGAGGTTGGTACGGAGCACTCTGAGGTGGTTGCCTAGGACGACGGCCCTGGAATTGCCTTCTGGAATGCTGTTGCATGGACGTGTGGAGGACAAGGCCTGCTGTTTGTTTTTTATTTATTTTTTTACCTAGCTGCTGCACAACGCAGGCAAGCGGGATACTACGTGTCCACTGCAGATGTGTCAGCAAGGTTATTTAGTCAACAACAATAACAATTTTAACAATATACATTTTTATATATTTCTATATTACAACTGCCACTTGACAGCCAGCTGAGTCGCTCGACAGGCCTAACCCCAGTGGAGGAATGAAAAGCTGTAAAAGATAACAGCACTCACAACTTTAAAGCAATACTGCACAGGCAGTCGACTCACGTACCACAGAAAGGAAAGCAGCAGCCTGCAACGCAACCACGCACAGGTTGCTGAGGAAGAAAGAAAGAAAGAAAATCTAAAGAAAAAGAAAAAGGCTAAATCAGGAGTCACTGATTCCATGAAAGCGGCAAGCCAGCTTTCAGCCTGAAAGGCAAGGTGACTGCAGGAGACTCAAGGCTCTTTTTCACAATACCTCAGATACCAACACAGAGGGTCTTACCTTACCATCTTGAGAGGCAAAAAGAGAAGTGGCTTCCTCGGTATGACGCTTTTACTCAGGGCTCAGGGCGTTATCCCAGGAAGGGGCCTATTAGCAGCTCTGGTATAGAGAGCTCAGAAAATACCTACCAATAGGCAGGCATATCCCATACCTAATGTTGTTGGTGGTTGTCTTCAAATTGAAAGGGAACCTATATTTATTGTGACGAAGAAGATATGGGTTACATCCTACTCATGGTCAGCATCAAATAGGTTTTATTAGCCAGGCTCAATATACTGTAAAACTATTAGAAATATAGAATTCTAAACTAAAGATAAGTCGAGCTCACAGGACACCTATTGTGAAGCTCATCTAAGTGGTTCTGGTAAATGAAGTAGTCTTTTAAAACCCTTTAAAAGATGCTCTGTGCTTGTACCTTCAATCCATGTCTGGAATCTCTATACTGCCTGGATTAACATCAAATCAGCCTGCTCATGGTAACACAATGCTGTTTAATAGACAACCATGCTCTGTAAACATGCTTTGCTGTTTTGTGGCCTACGCTGCCCCCTTCTGTGCAGTGGCATTATAACCAGACGAGTCCAACATATTTCTCACAGGTAGACAGTATCCCAGCATCAGGCAGCAGCAGGATATGTTTCAAATGCATTTCATAGAATGTATTTTTTTCAAAATATTTAATTTCTTACCATTTAATATGACATGGTATTTGTTCTGTATATTTTTTTCTGTTGCAGTTTCTGGTTGGATCATTTTAAATCGTATTCCTTTTCTGTTCAAATGAGATGTTGTCACTTCTTTACTTATTTAATCTCCCTTAATATAAGCACACGCATTAGCCTATATAAAATGTGCAGAGAAACTTTCAGATTGTCAGGAGACACTTTCTCATTATCATTGATTGGTACTGAAAAACTGCATAGACAAGGCAGGAAATGTCATCATACAATGAATACATTTTTAACAGATTCCTTTCTGTTTTAAATGACACCTGTGAGCTTAAAACATGTAAAAAAGGCAATTTGTAAATAAAACTATTTGGAGAAACTTCTGCGTTTCGACCCTACACTCAGCACCCCAGTAATTCCAGACCTGACCGTTGCCTATTTTGCTGAAGGAAAAACATGTTCTTATCAATGTGTTGTTTTTCATCTACTAAGCTTAAAGCTGTGAAAGTAAAATACCATATAATTATAAAATACCTTATATAGCTAAGTGGCAAAGTGCCCCCCCCCCACCCCCGTGTGTATTTTGTGTTGTGTTTTAATGTTGGTGTATAGTCATTGGTACACGGGATATAAACGGGTCTGTGTAACACGAGTGTTTAAAATGTATATTTGTATTTAGGCATGAGTACTGCACAGCACTTCACGTGCAAGTAAAAAGTAATATGTGAGCACAGGGAATTGCACTTTATTAATTCACGTGCAGTTGTACCGTGACTCCAATTGAATGACTGATTAGCAGTCGAGCCTCAGTTCAGCTGCATAAAAGCAGCATGTTTTCACATACTCGGGGTTGTGTGTTTGGTGAGTGGAGAACGGGATTGGAGACGGAGATAATAATTGTAATAATAATTGTTAGTTAAAATATCTGCTCACCGCGTTTTGTCTGTATAGTCCGTTTTGTTTTGGCGAATGTGCCGTGTCCTGTATTTTTGTTTGTTACAATCTTTTTATTTTCTGTTCTGTTTATTAAATGCTGAGTGAAAGCATTCACTCAGCTCCACCAAACTCCACCTCTCTTGTTGTTCATTTCCTGGCTCTGGTCTGACGTCACCCACTCCGGCCATCTTTGTGACAAGCTATCACACATATGCAACAGATAACATTAATCTTAAATATAAATACTCCATTGTCTCAATTTCTTTCTTAAACTTTGCAAGATAAAATATATAATTTTTCTAGAACACATTTAAACACAGAAATAAAAATAAGGGACCACCAAATTCAAAAGCCTCTTAGGCAGCTTATTTAGATATTTTTTTTTTTGTAATTGTTTTAAACTATTTTTCATATACAGTACTCAACTATCAATGTACATTTTTTTAAAGAAATTAAATTGGCACCTGGAGACCTGCAACTATTATATTTCATTATTGCTAAAACAACATAAAATGTATACGTCCGACACTTGTAAAATGGTTTTACAACATGGATTTCACAAATGTGAAAATAACTAGTTCATAAATTATTTTGTATTATTCACTAACGTATGTTTCTTAGAGGGTAACCTGTGGTGAACTGAAAGCGAATATAGATTTATTTTACTAGAAAATATTCCAAATTCATTTGTCACATTTAAAAGCCCCTCGTATTGTTGTGATGGGCTATTTTGATGCACAACGTGTTCCAACCACGACAAGCTTGTGTACTGCCTTGTAAATATGGAACAGTGATGTGACAGGACAGAGTGATTTCCACAATTGTTGCCTATAGCTACAAACAAAGAAAAGCTGTTTGCACCCAGATATACCAACATCATGGAGGAACAATACAAATGGTACCTGAATGAACCATTATTGTTAGACTGCAGTAGTCTAACCTCTTAAGAAAATAAGAACATAAGAAAGTTTACAAACGAGAGGAGGCCACTCAGCCCACCTAGCTTGTTTGATTGTTTGTAGCTTATTGATTCCAGAATCTCATCAAGCAGCTTCTTGAAGGATCCCAGTGTATCAGCTTCAACAACATTGCTGAGGAGTTGGTTCCAGACCCACATAATTCTCTGTGTAAAAAAGTGCCTCCTATTTTCTGTTCTGAATGCCCCTTTATCTAATCTCCATTTGTGACCCCTGGTTGAAAAACTCCCCCTGAGTCGAGATTGTCAGTACCTTTTAGAATGTTGAATGCTTGAATCAGATCACTGCGTAGTCTTCTTTGTTCAAGACTGAATATATTCTTTTTTTTAAGCCTGTCTGCATATGACATGCCTTTTAAGCCCGGAATAATTCTGGTCGCTCTTCTTTGCACTCTTTCTAGAGCAGCAATATCCTTTTTGTAGTGAGGTGACCAGAACTGAACTGAATATTCTAGATGAGGTCTTACTAATGCACTGTAAAGTTTTAACATTACTTCCCTTGATTTACTTCCCCACATTGTCTAGATGAAGACATTTCTGAGTCAACAAAAACTCCTAGGTCTTTTTCATAGATTCCTTCTCCAATTTCAGTATCTCCCATATGATATTTATAATGCATATTTTTATTGCTTGCGTGCAGTACCTTACATTTTTTTCTATTAAATGTCATTTACCCAGTTCTAAATCTTGTCTAGATCATTTTGAATGACCTTTGCTGTTGAAACAGTATTTGCCACTCCTCCTATTTTTGTGGCATCTGCAAATTTAACAAGTTTGCTTACTATACCAGAATCTAAGTCATTAATGTAGATTACTATTGGGAGGATCTAATCCGGCCCAAGGGATTTATTTTAAGAGCTCCTAGTCCTTTTAACTCTTCTGCCTCGGGTTATGCTAAAGTTTTTTTTTAAACTGAGTAGGAACAGGTTGACGTGAGGTTTGTTGTCCATATCCTCCTTTGTAAAAACTTGTGAAAAGTAATCATTTAATATATTTGCTATTTTCGTCTATGATTTTGCCATTGGTATCCCTTAGACATTTAACCTCCTCTTTGAATATTCTCTTGCTGTTATAATATTGGAAAAAGATTTTGGAATTGGTTTTAGCATCCCTAGCAATGTTCATTTCTATCACTCTCTTGGCCTTTCTAACTTCCTTTTTGACTTGAGTTTGCAGTTCCAAGTAGTCTTCGTGTGTACTTTGTTTTTGGTCCCTTTTAAACGCTCTGTAAAGTGCCTTTTTTTCTCTGAATATTTTTTTAAATTGATCTATTAAACTGTTTTGGCAATTTTTGTTTTAGATTTAGATTTGTCTACTTTTGGGATGTAATTGTTTTGCACCTCTAGTACTACATTTTTAAAAAACAGCCATCCTTCTTCTGTGGCTGTTTTCTCTTTTACTCCAATCTACATCTGTTAATCTCTGTTTCGAAACTTCATAGTTTGCCTTTCAAAAGTTGTAAACCTTAGCTTTAGTCATTACTTTTTCGTTCTCTGACCTCTGTTTTAGTTATTCTGTCTTTGTTATTTGAAAACTCTAGTCGGTGCCTTGACAAATTGCGTTAGGAAGTCATTTGTCATTTCCCCCATTTCAATTTAATTCTTCGTGTTCCCCAACGGGTTTTCCCATTTTATATAGGGGAAGTTGAAATCCCCCATTAGTATGGCTTCTCCTTTGCTACACACATTTCTAATGCCATTTTATAACAGACTATTTTGCTCTGTGTCTGAATTTGGCGGTCTATGCTGGTTATTCTCGGATTTCCCACATCATGCAGGTGTCACAGATTATTAGCTTGAAGACCATGTTATTTATTTCTTTCTTTATTTTTATTTTTTTTGGAAGTTTTGTTTAGTTTTTGCAGCTGTCAACCTGCTTTCAAACTGCTTCTAACTGCTCCATACTTTTCCACGCCTGTACTTCTCCCACGCTGTCGCTGGGAAGACTGACTCTTTTATGTCTGTATCTGTTATGCTGTTGGCTCCGCCCCTCCTCCCATGTCTCAGAACAGTGCCGAATTTGAATCAGCTGCTCTGAGCTTCAGCTTTTTATCAGAAAGAGAAGCAGCTGTTAGACTTTACGTGGTTTCCCAGTTTATTGTGTTTTTTGATTAAAGCCATTAAAGATGTAATTTTTCCTTACTGTTTCTACTGCTCTGTACATTTCCACGCCTGTACTTCTCCCATGCTGTCGCTTCCACTCGCTGTCGCTGGGAAGACTGCCTCATTTTTCAGGCAGCTAGAGTGATGATTCAGACAGTGATAGCGACCAGTTTATTTTAGAAAGCAAGGAGGGGGAAATAAAGTTTCTGACAAGGATTCATATTGATATAAGATCTGACAAAGAAAAAATACCAGTCAGCATAGATGATAGCTGGCTTTTACATCTCAAAAGAAAATGCTTTTCTTGCCGGGATAGTATAACCCTTGAAGGAAGAGCGGTGTATGTATTAATACACTGCATTTGGACAAAAATAAATACTGACCATAACACAGAACATTTAAGTAATGTTGGCAAGTTTTTCACAATATTTTATTCATGTGTGTACGCCAAAGTGAGTATTTTCCGAGCAGAATTACATTCAGAATCAGTCCGTCTTCCCAGACACTGGGAATTTTTAAACAATTAAACGTTGATCTTGTTACCTATTTGTTGCGTTCTCATTACTGCTCCCCAAGAAAGGCTTGGACCTGTTTATTAATTGAATGCACAAATAATAAACCATTGACACTATTGATGCATTTGTATCTTTCTATTATAGTTGATTCACTTTAATAGATTATACTTTTCAAATCATATGCAAACTCTTCTGACATCCCTGGTGGGAAAAAAACAAAGAATGAATGGCCACATTAGCACTGAAGCACTTTATTGCAGTTAGGACACTTTTTAAATAGTGTCCTGTTATTTGTGTTAGAATTTAAAACTCTGTCTATCAATGTTCATATAAAAGGTAACAGGTAGATTGAAATCAGAAAGCTAAAAGATACATTTTAACAATGCAAGGATGTAATTACAACCTACTATTCAAGGTAGAACAGCTTTAATATCTTTATGCACTGCTTAAAGTCAAGGCTGGTGGCACACATATGCAGTAAATAAGGCTCTTATAAGGTCAGTTCAAACAAACAGCCCCCTCTTATTCAGTTTTTAAATTGTAAGGCTATATTGTATGTATGTCACAACAACAGCAGAGCTTCAGTCTCTCCCCTGGGGTTACTATCCAAAACAAAGTGGCACAGGGTCACATTAAAACATGTTTATGATGATGCTTGTCACTATAATAAGTAATTAGAATTAATTAATATGCAAGACTTTTCCACTTTAAAAATAAACAAAAAAAAAAACAAACAAACAACAGGACTGGACTATTTAATACATCACTGAAACGTAGGCTCACCAAGATTCAGAGTCACGTGACACGGAAATAAAATGTACTTACTACACTTCTGAAACACAATAGTAACCAAATTGATAAGCAAAACTAAGACACATCAAAATCGAATGAAACGTTTGTCAGTGGCTAAACATATTCAGGTGATTTGATTGGAAACCTGTTGTCTCTCTGAATAGGAGAATCCACCCATTAATCAACAACGTAATCATCAGCCCTATAAAAGGCCCTATAAAAGGCCCTTGTTTGTCTATGCCCTCAGTTTTTATTGCTTGGTTTTGTATCCCCGCAGGTCGTGTTGGTGTTGTCTTTACCTTTGCATTATTCCTCCATTCCACAGTTCCAGTAGACTAGCGATTATCAGTCCAGTCACTCTGGTGCTGAACGTCCTTGTTCCAATAAAATTCCATGTTCAAATTTGCGAAGTCAGGAACATAAATGTTGTCATATTGTTACTTCTTCTTTTAAATTTATGACATTGAGTTCTGGACTGCGACACCTCGCTTGTGCAAAAAGTTACTTTTCTGGAATCTGTTCAGTTTAGTTCACAGAGACAGCTCTGTGACGCATATCTAATGCACAAGAGGAATAAATCAATGTGTCATGGGTAGCCACATGCAAGAATGCTGACACAAATAAGATTACAGTGCAGCATACTCTACAAGTCATTTCTAAACGTGCATTGTACTCTCACATTGCCATATTCATACACAGTACATTTTTCAGCTCAGTATGCATACTTGCCAATGTTTGGAAACTGTTCAGTGAGGGTGGATGGGTGCAGCTAACTGAATTTCCAGACGTTCCACATGAAATCACATCACAGCAGCAGGAAGGAAACAAAGCACTCTTCTTCAATATGACTGGATATGACTTACATCTGAGATTGGGTCACAATCCCTGAAGGCAGTTCACAGGGGTCAGCAGCGCTAAAGACAGAAAAAAATAAAAATAAGTAAATAAGTAAACCACTACGGGCACGAGAGTTAACGCCCAAGAGCTGTGAAGAATTTCCAAGTATAAATGTCGAGGCTTTCTTCCTATGCATTTGGATGCCGGATATTTGTTCGGAAATCGGGACTGCCCAACCATATAGGGACTGTCAGCATGCATGCAGTATGTATGAAACTTCTCACACTGGTCTTTTTTACCTTTCATCCTATGCTGCTGATAATAAAAGGGCAGTTAATTAACCTTTGAGTAGTGAGTTCTAAAATGTCCTGCCGGTCCTACAGAAGTGAGTTTTTTTTTCTGTTTTCTGCATGCGCTTGATTATTATGAGTACAGTGTACAAACATGCTGAAAGGTATGTTTGTATGTATGTATTGAATACTGATGAAATACAAACAAATCATTTTTACTGTAAATAAATAAAACCAATAAATGTATTTTTTTTTATTTAGTCATGAGGAAAGGTTGACTAAAAAAATAACATGTAGGCAATAAACAATAAACAATGGGGAGGAACAACCACAGCAACACGTCCTAACAAAAAAAAGGTTGAACTAGAAAAAGAGCGAGAGAGACAGAGACATGAATAAATCATATCTGTGTAAACAGGTTGTGGGGGCGGAGGGAATGAGAGTGTCTAATGCTTCAGCATATGATTCTCCTTGAAGCATGGAGCAACGCACAAAGCTTGGCGCCGCCTCTTCACTGTCATTTGATGTTGATGGTAAATATTCTTCACTTATGTCTTCACTGCCACACTCGGTGACATCGGATTCACTGGAAGAATTGTATGTATTTGAATTTAAATCGGGATCTGAATTCAGTATTATTACTAATACTTCTTTCTCACTGAACGATTTTTGTCGGTTTACAAACACTGTTGACATTTTTGTGACGGTTTATTATATGTAATTCAGTCAATATCTGGCAGATGTTGGAAGAGACCAATACATGGTGTTACAGAAACCTAGTGTTACAATATTTTGTTATCAAGAGTTTTGTAGGCTCAGTAATTCAAGTTTAAAATTGCAGAACGTACAGGTATGTTCATACTCCCTGGGGAGCATAGAGCAGTGAATGTACCGGTAAGTGTTTTGGCAGGTGCCTGCGCTGCATCATGCTGGGCTGGGCTATGCTGTATGTACGGTTCTGTACTGCTCTGTTCGGGGCCAGCTCTGTGGCCTATACTGGCTCTCTAGCACAAGCCTCTTGACTGGTTTTCATGCCCATTGTTCAAAGACCTCATCATGTACAAATCAAACACCTATTCAGAGACAGACATTCATGATACAGCATTTTACAAACTATAACCATTTTAAAATCTGTTTTTCATGAACTTGAGGATCTCAATGTGATCTCAATCCCTACGTCTGTCTCTTCTCCGTGCTGGATTTTCACCCGAAAATTATTCTGGACATTCTTTTAAAATCAGCACAACTACATCTGCTAGTTCACGACATATCTAATCAAAGCTATGGGGTGATGGATATAAGGAGCATGAACTATACATTTGGAAAAAAATTGTGGTTAAATAATTTTAGCTTTAAGGATTTTTTTTCTCTTTTTTTCTTCTTTTGGAGCCTAGAGGAAGAGTTACCCTTGGCCATGGATTTCCTAAGGTTTCCTTCAACCCGCTTTTTCATGTAGGGAGGTTTCCTTACCTAAGCACTGGCTAGTTTATTCTGCAAGTGGTGGAGGCTGAGCTGGCCTTGTCATTTTTGGGAGAAGGTGGCCCGAGGCCACTCATCCTGCCCGCCGGCATTGGTTAGTTAGTTTAAATCTTTTTTTTTTATATCACATATTCTGATGGCATAGAGATGGCTAACGAGCTCCTATGGACAAAGCCATGGGCCAAAAGTTTTCATATTGTATATCTGTATGGGAATGCTTCCTTTAAATCAATAAATGATCATTCTACATCAATCGTGGAGTCTCATTTCTGAATTATCTATTATTAATGATGAAAATGTTGAAGGATATGATGAAAAACAGAAATTGGAAACCACATAACTCAAATAACACATGGGTAAGAGAATTTAAATTTGTAAATCCTACCCCGATAGCAGGCTAACATTGATTCAATGCTGACAAAAAGGCTATCAACACTGGTGATCATCGCAGCCGTTGATACAATGTTGAATCAATGTCTCCTTTTCAATGACAATTTTTTTATTGAGCTGCATCTTGTTTTTCAAGTACTTATGTCATAGATTTCTATATTTTGCAATTTAAACATTCCACTTGATAGTTTTAAGCACAAATGTATTACACAGATTCTGTGTGTCATACAGAATCATACCAATAAGATGAAGTCAAAAACCTGAAATAGCAATTTAGACAACAGCTAATAACAGATATCAGGCTTGAAGAGCATTGAAAGCAAAAGAGAACAAGTGGGTCTTGAGAGTTGATTTGAACCAAGTGACTGTGGTAGCTGCATGCACTTAAGCTGGAAAAGAGTTCCACAGAGTCGGGTGCATGAAGCTAAAAGAGCGCTCTTCGAGTGTGGTGCACTCTTCCTTGGGTATAACAAGCAAGCCAGAGTCAGAGGACCTCAACTTACATGTAGGGACATAGCGGGTCAGCAGGATGGAGAGATACTCTGGACCTGTGAGACGAAGGGCCCTTGTAGGCAAGCAGGAGAACTTTGAAAATAATCCTATACTTTACAGGTTGCCAGAGCAGCTGGGCAAGACAAGGGTAATGCGATCATATTTTTTACATCAGGTAAAGATCCTATCAGTGGCATTTTGAACCAGCTGCAATCGGTTTATGGCATGTGACAGAAGACCACCATAAAAAGAGTTGCAGTAGTCGAGTCAAGAGGAGAGTGCATGACAGAGTATCTCTATATCCAGGAGGGAAAGGTAGGGACGGATCTTTGAGATGTTTCAGAGGTGATAGAAGGAAGATTTGACTACAGAGGAGATTTGGGAATCAAAGGAGAGGATACTATCCAGAAGTACACCAAGGCTTCGTACAGTGTGGGAAGGCAGCAGTAGACAGTTTCCAAGGTTCAAGGAAGCAATATTGAGATTCTTGAGTTGAGTTTTCGATCCTACTAGAAGAAGTTCAGATTTGTTAGTGTTGAGCTGAAGGAAATTGTTGGACATCCAGACCTCGATGTCTTGGATGCAAGCTGAGAGCCAGGCCATGGCAGAGAGACAAACAGAGTCTAGTTTTAGGTAGAGCTGGGTGTCATCTGCATAGGAGTGAAACATGAGGCTATGTTGGTGGATGAGGTGACCCAAGGGGAGAGGCCCAAGAACAGACCCTTGATCGACAACACAAGTGACCGGGTATGCATCAGCACTGCTTCTATCATAGAAAGCAGACTGCATGCATCCAGCTAGGTAAGAGGACAGCCAGGTTTCAGAGATGCCAGCATACTTCTGAAGGCAGTCAAGAAGAATGCTATTATCTATGGTATCAAAATCAGCAGTTTGATCAAGGAGAACAAGGACAAAGGGAACAGCAGCATCAAGCAGAAGATCATTTATTATGATCTCCGTTTACAGTTGTATTTGCTCTTTTTTATAGCAGCACCTGGAGCTAGTGTGACAAGAGGTTAGTATTTATTTTTAAACAAGTTTAGAGCTAACAAATATTTATCAAATGTTAAGCAAATTGGATCCCATATATCATGCAGCTTGAGATATTTTACTAATTCAAGTTACATTACTCATCATTGTGTGTTATATGGTTTGGTTAGCTGGACCTCTTTGGCATTGTGAAGGTTGAAGCACTTGTGTATTTTTTTATACATGGCTATTCTATGTAAGCTACCCCCATCATAAATTAATACTTTACAGTTGCTTGTAGTAACTACAGTCTTAGATCACAATAAGTTTTGTAAAGTGCGTACTGAGGTTGCTAAAAGATCATTTGCTTATTTTGCTTCCTGGTCTTGGAATGACTTGCAGTCTAAACTTAAGTTGCAGTCCCAAATAACTTTAGTACAATTCAAGAGTAAGCTGCATGATTATCTAATTGAAAGTTGCGCTTGTTTTAACTAGTTGATTGCACCTGTGACTAATTGATTGTCACTAACTGATTGTTTATTGTACTGAGTATGACTTGTCTGTTTTAAAAGTATTTTATTTTTGTATTTGTATGTTTGTATTGTAATATGTTTTATCGTACTGCTGCTACCTTTCTTGGCTAGGTCTCACTTGAAAAAGAGGTTTTAATCTCAATGTGATTTCCTAGTAAAATAAAGGTTTAATAATAATAATAAATTTATCATAAACGAGTAGCAGGTATTGAATTGTAATGAACTTCACTGTTTCTATTGAAAGGGCATAACCAGAGATGTTTGATCATAAAAAAATAATAATAGTAGCATTACAGTTAACAAGATCAATGTAGGGAAATGTCTATACTCTCAGCAATATAGTGTCTTCATGGGTCCAAATTAATCAATGCGACTCGACCACAGGTCTGCAATTATTTACCCGACCCGATGTGAAATTCTTGTTATTAGACACGGATCCGACACGACCTGAAAAAACTGTGGAATGCTTTTCCTTTCCTCAGATTAGGATATGCACTGAGTAGATAGGGCATTAAAGCAGGGTTTTTTTCCAGTCAACCTGGAAACCTGGCTGAACTACAATATTTATTCCATCATGAACCTACGCAGAGGACTATAAAATTAAATATATAATAAGTTTGTGTAAAAAAATACATTATCTGAAAATCGATCTCGTAAATGGATGATTTTATTACAAACTTAACACAAGAGCAAATGGAATTGAGATGTAAAATGTGTGTTTTGCAAAACTTGTTTTCTTTCTTTGGCCACAACAACAACAAATGATCCCAACACTGCAGACTAGCATTCTTCTGTGAGGTTTTTGTTCATGGAATTTGTTTTTCTTAAGTTTCTTTCACGTTCTTCATAAACAAATCCGTGATCTGAAAGAAACCCCTTCGATATGGGTCACGTGTCTGCTGTGCTCTGCAAGCCATGTCATGTGCTACTGGGGGAAGCCAATCCACGCAACAGGAATTAAACAATGATTTTTATTATCAAAGAGAGCCTCATATTAGTAAAATCGACAGTTTGTGTATTAATGAGTAAACAAAATCGGACCCAACTCAACCCGACCCGACCCGAGTGTTGCATGACAATTTTGCACCCAAAAACCTGTTCAGTACAGGTCGGGTCTCGGGTCTTTGGGTCCGGGTAGATCCGTGAAGACCTCTACAACAATGTCTACTATGTTCTTGCTGTATGGGAACAACATAATTGCTTAGAACTAAAGTATACATTTTTTATCCAAACATAACACCATCCACTAGAAATGGAGTTTCCGATAAGATCGATGGAACAGCTCCAAGACATAGAGAGGCATGTGGGGGATGAAGGCACACAAACAAACAAAAAATGGTAAAGTTGTTTACAAGCTGTTCAGATATTAGGTCAAATGAAAACACACACACAGAGGAAATTTATATAAGTTTGTTTTAATATATTTTAATACTTGTATATGTTCTTTTAAATATTTTAAGCTCAACATCTCTTAGTTCAGAGGACCAAGTTATCATTTGCATTGTTATATTTACTACATCTGTCTTTTTTGGTAGAACAATTTTTTTTTTTTTTTTTAATTTTTAATAGCTTTGGCTGCCAAATTTGTCATTTTGATAAAAAGAGCAAGGTCAGTCTATTACACACATTCGACTTTTGTAAGCCTTTTACAAGTCGCTTTCATACAGTTAAGTGGCATTCAGAAAACCTTTTGTTCGAGTCAGTCACCTGCAGGGACATCTGTAGATTTACAACTGAATTGCAATGTAAAAAACAATTTGTGGAAAACGCATCCGTGAAGAGGCCACCAGCTGAGGCAGCAACATAATTTACCAATAAAGGTTGTACAGTATCTACTTATCTTTAATTCTTCAAAAATCCCCAACAGTTCTCTTTCATCTGTCCTCAGTAGTTTTATAGTCTTTTATAATTTTGTTAAAATGTACTGTGAATAAACTTTATCTAAGTAATTGTATTTGGACAAATGGAGATTCTGAGTTTCCATTCTTTAGAGTTTTATATCAATGTATTTTTTTGTTTTGTTTTGTTTTTTAATGGGTCTTGAATCTGAGATATTTCTGTAAAATACTTAACTTAAATCTGTCTTAAATGTGTATATTTAATGTTTAGCTTAAGTTCTTTATTAATTTCTTCAGTGTTGCATAATTATTCATCTTTTAAGATTTCATGTCTGCATGTTTGTAACATTTTGCAATTTTCTCTTTAATAAATTCATTAATTTAAAAGAAAAAAAGTTTTTATAGGATTTTAAATGGAAACCTAATAGCACCACACTTTTTAATAATGCATAGTAGTTGGTTAGATAACATTGACCCAACATTTCAACATTGAGTCAATGTAACTGTCAATGTTGTTTCAACATTGATTTAATGCTAGTTTGCTGTCTGGGTAGTAAATCTACCCATGCAACTATCATTTATTTAGCATATCTTTTAGCACAATGTTATTCCTTCAGGTCTTTGAATGCATATAATTGGTTATTGAGAAAAAAAAAGCAATAAAGTATAAAGGAATAGAAAAAATATCAGTCTAAATATTGAAACCTAATTTTCCTATTATAACATTGTCATTCACTGCAAATGACAGCTCTCAATTTTGAAAGTAAACTACATTCCTATTTTATCTGTTTTTGACTGAAGGGTGATATCTTCACTCCTCCTGTCTATCTTATCCTTTAAATTAAACCCAGTCTGGAAGGTTTGCCAGTCCAGACCACCCTCTTTAGGTATGCTGAGTCAACCTACTGTAAATAAATGTAATGCACTGTCTCTCTACCTATCAGTACGTTTACATGCTTACTGAATTCTGTTTGCATTTGGTACAATGGGTGTGCAAAAAACTTGTTCTATTCCTGTGCACATAAAAAAAAGCATGAATCATTTAGCTTGCAGCCTCAGCCAAATAGCTTTATTAGGGTTCTTAGTGATTGTTTTATTTCAAAACGTGGCTGAACCAAAACCAAACTGCAAATTGTGACGCAGTTCAGGCTGCTGTTTAAAGGGCAACATCTCTTGTTTCCAAACAATCTGTTACTATGATGGGTTGAACCGAGAAATACCAATATCATGACTTCAATGCTGTATATTTCCCATTCTGAATAATCAATCGCAATACTAATGTTTTAAATAGTCTGGTATCCAGAGAAAGAACCGTTACATATACTTGTGTTGTCTGAAAGATCCAGCTGAAGGTTTTCTTTTTGTAATTTTTGTGGAACCCATTTGCCTATTATACCCAACAGAACACCTTTAAAGTGAAACAATGCACCTGGGAGGCAAATTGTAGTCAATAAATCTAAAGAAAAAAACAAACCGGAAACCGATGAACTCCCTGGCCAAGGTAACTAGTCCACTTCTAAAATGAATATGAGATGGATGTGTTTAGGGCTGGAATGTTAGAGGAACCACATTGAAGCCCTTTAATACCATAATACGTTGAAATCTCTTGACTTCTATACTGTGGGTTAGACCAACAGCTAGAGCATTACTCTTTATTGCAACGAAAACATTTTTCTTCTTTAAAGTGAGCAAAAGGTGACAGGCTCAATCAATCAGGCTTAAAAGCATCTTTCTAAAGGTCAGAATGTCTATATACTTTCCATGTTATAACCTTCAACTATAGGCTCACTGGTGACCAGCACAACATAAAATGGATTGAAACATCCCCTTATTCTAAAGTAAACTAATCAGGTCAAGTATAAATAAAACAAGCACTGGTTTACAGTAACTACTTCAAAATAGAAAATGAACTGTATCCTATTGGATTTGTTTTTGCAGGAATGTAAAACTTACGACTGTGGTGCTCAAGCTAAGACAGGGCTGTTAATGCTGTAGATCCCTGGTAGTGAAGTTACTGTCGTGATGGAGGAAGAACACGAAAAGAAACGCAGGAGGGCAGAGTGTTCCTGGGATGTTTAGAGATAAAAGAGAATGAATAACTAGGGAAGTGGGGGCAGCCATCCCACCTGCTGAATATTGTCAAGACTTGGAACTGTCTTGATGAAGGGCTTCTTCTTTCGTCACTTACTGCCCATGCCAAATATTGTAATTAATTAATTAATTTTTTTAATGACATATCTTGTTTATATCACAAATGTTTACATCAATGAGCACATACTTTACATATATATTTAATGCTGTTTTGAACACATCACTGCACTGGTTAGTTTGCAAAGGATTATATTACAATAAACTGTATTTTATATTGTAATGTAGCTTATTACTTCACTGCACTTAAAACATTCATTCTATCAGAGCAGAGCAGGTGAACATGATGAGGATTTACAACTACTGGTAGCCTACTGATTATTAGTGATTGTAAAGGTTTACTAGTTGTTAATTAATACATGCATTGTAAAATTAATATATTGCTTACGTTATCTAGTTATTTATCCAATTCTATGTTAATGCTGTATGTCATGGTTGTTCCTGACTTACTGGTATCTTGTTTATGCCACAAATGTTTCTATTAAATATATCAGTAAGAATACTGTAGCTCCCCAAACTCATTGTAAGTCTCCTATCCTTCTATTTGTCTGTACGTCTCACCTTGTAACTTATATCTTGATAACAGCATATCCAATTGTCACATTGACAACTAATTGACATTTTTATTGCACTAACACTTGTTTGGCATCTGTCTAATTAAAGGTTAAGTTACTAAATACCAGCATTCATTAAATATAGACAGTAGACTTTGTTATTCTGCCCCCATCCTCCAAAAAAAGGTTCATTAAGTAAGTGGTATGCTATTTATGGTTTCCATTCATCTTTCTATCTTAGCTGAGCTGATCCTCCTCCCCCTGCTCTGTTGTATTCAGCAAAAGGATTTAGACCCTTGCTGTGCACAGGCTTATCCCTGGGTGCAACTTCAAACAGCCTGTGCTTCCTCTGTTACTGTCAGATGAACAAACACTAAGCTGAATTATTCTAGCGCTACAGTCAAAAAATATAATCTCAAGTGCTCTGTTTTGATTTTTTTTTCTTATCAGAATTTGAAGCTGTTGAGTAAAACTGATAACAAAAAGTCTTAAAACAGTGGAGAAAAACAAACAGAACAAACAATTTTACAGCATCTATCATGGTCACCAGAAACACTAATATCCAATCGTTTTTTTTTTTTTTTTTTTTTTTTTTTTACCTTGACTGCATTTGCAAACATGATAAATGGAAAGCTGCACATTCTACCTAAATGCTTTTTTTAATTTACGGTGAAAGATTGATATAAATATATGCTTTGAAATGTCCTTTGAAGATATCCCCAGGTTTTTAGATGATTTACTCCCTTACATTTGTTGAAAGCAAACATGATACATTGGGGGACAGAGCATTCTTTTCTGTCATAATGTTCATACAGATACACTCATGGATTACATTCGTTATTGCTCATGAGTTGTTCAGCCTTTCCTGTGGCATGCTGAAAATGGAAATGTGTGGGTGAATAAATATCCACATTAATTAGTCATTTTAGCAGACGCTTTTATGCAAAGCTACTTAGAGACTAGGGGGTGAACTATGCATCACAACCATACGTGTCGTGTTAGTGGGGGCAAAGGGGCATTTAATCCCTCCGATATTTATTTTCAGGGGGCACTGCCCTCCAAAGTGAAGCCTATGTACAGGGAGTAGGTGTTAGTAATAGTTGTATAAACACAGAGGTACAATAAGGCTTGCAACAGCATGATCATTTCAAATGAAAAATGTTATCTTGTGAAGAGTCATATAGGCTACATCAGAGCTTTAGCGATATTTTTTTGTTTTTAAAGTTCAGCATAACTTTAAGGAATGCTGTATATTATAATTGTCTTAAAGTTGACCTTTTTAACTTTGGCATGTTATATTAATGTAGTATTTACACTACGCTATGGATAAAGAAAGTTAAAGACACCCCCCCCCCAATAAATAAATAAATAAATAAAAGTTCACAACTGGACTACCAAGCCTCCATTAGGGCTAATACAAAGTTTCAGTAGATTAAAAAGCCTGATAGGCAAGCAGAACTCCCTGAAGCTGGGTCCCTTGAAAGTTTCTGAATCTACAAATATTAATTATCTGAATATATTTGCGGTTTCTAAAGATTTTCCTCATCACAACACAGGGACTAGAAAATAAAACAAGTTGGCCTGTGTGTGACTTTCTAACATACAACAACTGGTGAACACAAAAGACAGGAGTTTAAAATAAATTACCATCATGAAAGAGACTGGATGAAAACAGTTGAGCCCCTGGAAAACACTTTCCTGTAGAAAACATGTAATTTCATATCACAGGGCAGTGTGTGTCAACCACAACATGATTAGCAACTAACTCTCTGACAGTACATGAGACATGAGAAAAAAAGCTTCTTGTACTTGGCGGAGGGCATACTTTATACCTATACCAACTAATTTGCGCTTTAAGCATCCTTCAGATAAAAAAGTGAAACCAGTGAATGTTTAACTTGTGCTCAATAAAAGCTCTATGTTTAAATGAACAGCATAGCTAATGAATATTTGCAAAGATAATTACGATGTTAATGCATTATTGAAAGTACTGCCTGAAGGTCATGTGTTGTGCAGTGCAGTCACCACTCTCCAATCATTACACATGCCATAAGCTGTATCCCTGGGGCACTTGTGCTGTTTATGCTTGCTTTCTCTTCAAAAATGTTTAAGGAAATAAAATTCCCCTGCATTCAGTTGGGTACTTTGCACAGGCCATATGGATGCTCAGCTCTTTTGCATGGTGTGAATAATGCTCAGTGTGTATGGCCTTAGCCTTTTTTTTTTTTTTTTAATCTCCCAGCATTTTATTCCTACTACACTGGAAAAAGAGAAAGCGATGAGGTTAGTACAATTTACACTTTAAGACCTTTACAAAGCGCTTCAACAGTTTCTTGATACAAATGATAATGATAACAGAAAACATGATTCTTCAATCACAGGTCAAGTTAGAACTGATGGGGTGTGCATGAATGTGAAACCCACAACCAAACCGAATTCAGGTTTGTTTAATAGAATGATGTCTTTGGCTGTTATCATTATGGTTTGGCAGTATTGCATTGACTACATGCTATCCACGTTTATCAGCTGTGTTGCATTATGCTTAACAATAGCAAGTAGTGTGTGGCACACATACCTTGACTGGCCACTTTATTAGGACCTGCCTAACCGGTGGGATTTGGCATCGTCCTGCTGGTATACCCTTGGATCCTTGATTACTCTGGAAGGTCAAACAAACGCTATAGCACCCTAATGGCAATGTCTAGTATTTCTTAATTCAGCTCTATTGAATTGTGGAAACCATAATGATCTGAATGGATTAACATCGCCTGAGACATACCCTGTCACCTTGTGGAGTCGTGTCAAGGCTGTGATCAGGACTAATGGGGGTCCAACCTGATATTCCAAATAAAAGTACAGTTCCTAATGAAGTAGCCGATAGTGTACATTGCTACTGTAATAATGCTGGCATTTATATATTTTTTTTTCCAAAATTATCTCCCAGTGGACTCCCAATTGTCCTGCTGTGTAATACACAATCAACTTACACTACCATGAAAACTACCTGCTGAAATAGCCACTCTTTTTATTCTTCACTAATTGCCTTGTGCTCATTGCCATTATATTGTAAAGCGAAACTTGGAAAACTTTTTTTTTTTTTTTTTTTTTTATGTAAACGAGTCCCCACAGTTACACTGCTAACAATTGATTCATTATTTAAAAGTGTGAAATTCCTGTAATTTTTATCCTGTCCTCTCGGGCCTCTAGCTATAAAAAAAATTGTCAGGGCCTGCACAAATGCATTTGTTCAAATTGCAATGATTTACCAGCCACCAGGAGAAGAAATTGCTTTGTAGGCAAATGTATGCCCTATATGGAAAGCATTTTTCAGTTTTCCATAGCACACATGGCAGGTTTCATTCCTTGCCTACCTAAGCAGTGTTATTGTTACATGCATTTATATCATGTATCTCTTTCTAACAAGTTTGTCAAGGTGCTTTTCCAATAACAAGTATTTTTTTTTTTTATTGTTAGGCATTGTTAGTGGCGCAATCAGATGACGTCACAAACCTGGGACCTGATCTTTCTGTTTTGGCAAAAACAGGGTTGGTACAGATTTGAGACAATCTGACACCAAAACAGAAAAGTCAGGCTCCGCGCTGATGGCAGATATGACTCGAGTAGCCCATCGTCACATTGAAGTTGAGCCAGGGGCACAAGTTTGGCAGAAGTCGTACCGTATACCTGAAGGCAAAAGACAGGTAGTGAAAACGGAGCTTGATGAAATGTTCAAGGTGGGGGTAATAGAGGAGTTCCAAAGTGACTGGAATAGTCCAATTGTTTTAGTGGATAAGCCAGACGGATCGACTCAGTTTTGCATTGACTTTAGGAGGGTCAATGAAAAACTTATGCTTATCCTAGGCACGGCTCACTTTATGATGACACTAGATTTAACAAAGGAGTACTGGCAGATACCCCTAACCCCAGAGTCCCGAGAGAGGACAGTGTTTTTGCCTTTTTGTTATATTTGTGTCTTTTGGGTTTCATGGAGCTCCAGCCACTTTCCAGCGGATGATGGATCGCATTTTGTATTTCGCAGTGTTGTCTCAGGAGGTGCAGGGAAGTGAGCACCCGGTCCTGTATATCAGCAGGAAGCCCCTTCCAGACGAGAAAAAATATAGTACCATCTAGAAGGTGTGCCTGGCAGTAAAGTGGGCAGTCGAGGCATTCTGGTACTACCTACTGGGGCGACACTTCACCCTGATCACAGATCATGCCCCCTTAGCATGGCTTCACCGTATGAAGAACAACAACGCCAGGGACACCCAGTGATACTTGGCGCTGCTGCCCTGTGCCTTCAGAGTAGTATACCAAGAAGACCTGGGGATGTAGGATTTTTTAATGGGCCAGTTGTGCCAGTCTAAGGGGGAGGACGTGTAACAGGAGATCTGGGCTGGCTATTGGGCACATGCGTGTTCTTGGAGAAGGAGGGTTCAAGAAACCCCGTAGGGCTCCACTTATCAATCATGATGTTGATGCAGAGGACAGCTAGGGGTGTGTGGGAAGTGGAGCCATGCGGGATTGAGAGCCAGTAAAAAAGTCCTTCTCTCATGCGTAAGAAGTATGTTGACAGGAATGTGTCCAGAGGACTGCAGACTTCTGACAGCCTGCAGCAGACCTTTGTACACTGGGGCAGAGCAAGCCAAGAGGACACAAGAGGCCTGTGACACCCCGAAGGAACAGGGCTGGGAGAAAGAAGGACTACAAGAAGTGAGTTTTAGATACTGTGATGTTTTTTTTTTTTTTTAATCTGTGATCTTTAGTTGTTTTTGTGCATCTTCATTTGCAAGTGAACTGTGACATTAGGGCCTTATCGAGCACTACATTCTGCAATTTTGAAAACTGTTAACAGTTTTATTTTCCTTTTTTAATTCTGGAAACATTATTTTGCACCTGCATTGCTTGATTTTTTTAATCATTGTTGGTAAACACTCTAGGATTCCCCGTCATTACATAGTGTTGTTGGTATAGCAGCAACGGCCCAAGGGTGCTCTCTTGTGCATTTAAATAAAACTGTTGGGTAAAAAATTAATGGGGAATTTTACATACTGCTACAATATTTTTCTGTCTGCATGTACCAGATTTAAAAGTATGTACCATATTACAATCCAAGTGTCGTCTCTTTTGGCAAGTGATATTTTCAGAATCATACCGTTCTGAATTAAAATACTACTTCTGTTGAAAATATAGTACTCTGTTAAAAAATATAGTACTGTACCAACAAAACCAATACAGTACATCTAAATAGAAGCCTACTTATTTTAAAACACAGTCTTTTCAGATATATATTTTTGATATTGTATCTTTTTAGTGTTCCCTGAAAAATGGACAAGGGTTGGAATGGGCCAAAATGAATTAATCACATATGCATCACACGCTTTTAACCTTCACTGAAGTCAAAATGATATAGGGTCGGACATGTGAAACTCCCATTTCAGTCCAGTTTGAGCCATTCCTGGGTTTATTGTGAGATTAATTAGACTGTCCTGAGCTTAACTGTACACTGTTTCTAACTAAATGTGGAAAAGGTCAAACTTTTATGCAAAGGGATTCTTAGTGCCATCCTTGGTAAGGATATAGCAGTAGAATGTATTATCTCATCTTGTACAACAAAGGAAGATGCATAGACTTACATGGCACGTGTCAAATGTTGAACAAAAATCATTATTAATGAAGGAACTTTTATCCACAAACAGGTGCATAAATGAAAGGATATGGACAGATTAAACAGAAAAGCCAAAGATCCGTTATAAATAGGGGTCTACCTAAATCGCGATTTTTGCTGAAATCGGGAAATTGAGGGGTCACTGCGAAATTCACCTGTTTAGGGGGCAATGCATATCGGACAAATACGGAGAGAAAAAAAACCTTGTTTAAATGAACTACTGCACAATGCAAACCACTTATCTTCCTTCTGTAGATAGGCCTTTTTTATTCCTTCACATTGCTGCATGGTTTTGATTTAGGTTGCTAAAATCTAGTTTTCAACATCGGAGGTAAAATACCAGAAATGGACGACAAAGCAAAAAAAGCAAAGCATATTTCAGCTGGTGATTGTGTCAAGATATTTCCCAAAGAAACTGCACATTCAGATGGAGGTAATTGTTTTGCACATCTTGTAATGCATCTTTGGAGAAAATACGATCAATCGGTACTTAGCTACAAATCACACATTAAAACGAAAGGCTACTACAGAGGCTGCCGAATAGAACGTAAAATAATAAACTAAACTGGAAATTCAGCGCAGACAAAAATTATTCCTGTCGGTTGTAGCCAACTAAAGGGAGAAATTAAACAGGATTTTTTCGGCGCTTTGATTCGATCCTGACTAGAATCTATATATATATATATATATATATATATATATATATATATATATATATATATATATATATATACACACACACACACACACACACACATACACACACACACAATGCCTATAGAAAATCTAGAAACCCTTGAACTTCTTACACATTTTTGTTGTGTCAGTGCTTCAGAGTTTCATGCATTTAAAAGAGGATTTTTTTTCCAGTTATCTACACATCATATTTCACACTGAAAAAAGATTTTATTAAGAAAATATTATCTATTAAAAATACAAAAATGAAAGATCATAGTTGGATAAGTCTACACCCCCCTGAGTTAATATTTGGTGGAAGTACCTTTGGCAGCAATTACAGCTGTCATTCTGTTGGGTAGGTCTCTACCAACTTTTCACACCTAGATTTGGCAATATTTGACCATTCTTTACAAAACTGTTCAACCTCTGTCAAGTTCCTTGGGGAGCGTTGATGGACAGCAAAGTTCAAGTCATGCCACAAATTTTTGATTGGATTTAGGTTGGGGCTGTGACCGGGCCACTCAAGGACATTTACCTTTTTGTTCCTTATCCACTCCAGTGTAGGTTTGGCTGTGTGCTTTGGGTCGCTGTCATGTTTCAGCTTTCTTGCAGAGGGCAGCAGGTTTTGCTCAAGGACTTTGCTGTACTTTGCTCCATTCATTTTCCCTTCTATTCTGACATTTGCCCCAGTCCCTGCCGATGAGAAACATCCCCATAACATGATGCTGCCAACACCATGCTTCACAGTAGGGATGATGTTCTTTGGGTGATGCGCTTTGTTGGGTTTGAGCTAAACATAAAGCTTTGCATTTAGGTAAAAAAGTTCCATTTTAGATTTGCCAGACATCTTCCACTTCTTAATAATCATCTTGACCATGCTCCAAGGGATATTCAAGGCCTTTAATATTTTTTTATACCCATCCCCTGATCTTTGCCTTTCAAGAACTTTGTCCCGGAATTCTTTTGAAAGCACCTTGGTGCTCATGGTTGAGGCTTTGAAATGCACTACCCTGCAGAGGGAACCTACAGGAACTGCTGAATTTATCCTGAAATCATGTGAATCACTACAATTTAACACAGGTGGAGGCGACTTAACTTGGTGTGTAATTTTGAAGGCGATTGGTTACACCTGAGCTAATTTAGGATTGCTATTACAAGAGGGGTGGACACTTATCCAACTAAGCTATTTCAGTTTTTATTTTTAATTAATGTTCTACAAATTTCTAGAATATTTTTTGCACTTGGAAGTGGTGGGGTAGGATAAATGAAAAAATAAATAAATAATGCATTTTAATTCCAGAGGTAGCAAGAGGTGAAAAAGAGTGTAGACTTTCTATAGGCACTGTATATTGGATATATATATATATATATATATATATATATATATATATATATATATATATATATATATATATATATATATATATCCAATAAGCAAGGCTTATGTCCCATGATCTCACCTTTGGATTGGGAAGGAGCCATCTTCCAAAGACATGAGAACTTTGACAGCTGATGGGACCCACTGATCCCGAAAAGGCAGATTCAGCTGCAGAGGAGGCAGAGGGCAGGTGAAGGAAAGAAACTTCACAACAAAGGGAAATAGGTAAGTCCCAAATTTAAACAATCAGAGTGAACCACTGAAGGAAAGAATAGGGGCTGTCCCGTCCCTTTAATTCCTTTACCATACCCATATGCTTTTTCACAAACTTAATGACTGGAGCCGACCTTGGGATGCTGATAATACTTTATCTACTACTAAATGGTCTGCTAATTTGGTTAGAGACAGTGCAACATAAGGATTGTGGGAACTGGGAATAGTAAGGACAAATCTGAAGGAAACAACCCATATAGTTCAAAGAAACAGGGTTTTAAGACTAGGATTAATTATGTACTGGTTCACAGTGTTTTCAAGACAGATCCCCTGAATATTCACCACAAATCTAAATAACAGCTTTGATCATATATAAATAATTAACACAGCCTGTTAAGCCTGATGTTGGTTCTGCTGCCTAAATCAACAATATTAATTGAAGGCTTTTGACAGTTGTATTTGGGTGATAACAAAAAAAGTATTCAGCATTTCCTAAGGGCTTAATTAATCCTGTAACTATGCAGGCATGCTCCTTTTATTTTATTTTTATTAATTTTACCTTTGAATAACATTAATGCAATATGTATGCCTATAGACAAGTAGGCACATGCATTCATAATCCTACTCTAACAACGCTATCATCTGTATTTTATTGTATGCATTACTCTTGATTAGGGGGGTTGTTTATCACCTCAGAGGATTGAATTGAACTAAGGTGGTCCATTTCTATTCAGATAATTTAAATAGAACCAGTGGAGGTATGTTATTAAATGTAAGAGTTTATTTACATTTTCAATGCGTCCTAATACAAAGTACTCACAAAGAATATATTTCATTTTTATTACACAAGTGTGGCTGTGTTTTACTTCCTACTAATATATTACTTCGCTTTCGGCAAGATAAAATTAGATAGCAGTGGTGGGGACAAAACAAGACATAGATTCACTGTAATATATTAGCTTTTACTCCACCAGTTTCCTACTGGCCTGGTTTTTATGGGTGAAGTGCAATGCTGGCTCCAGGGATCAGCCTATTTGTGGCCTCCCTGATGCATCAGCACAGACAACGCTGGGGATGATGGCTCCAGGGATCAAACAAACTGCGGCCTCTCTAGAGCCTCTGCATGACAATATCTGGAATGGACTGGGTGGGGCACTTCGCAGGGGGCACCTCCTGTCTTTGGTGTTTCGTTGACTAGCCCACAACACCTCAAAGGCTTGACAGTGGAGCTTGAGTCCAGCACCACTCCCCTCCACTCCCAAACTGCAATGTTATATTTCCAACATAGTGCTGTCAAGCAAGATAACATGTTTCCACATATCTAATCCTTTTTTTTACAACAAATAAGAAGCTTTCTTGGATAGGTATCGGGTCATATCAATAATTCACCAGTTACTGATGAAGAGGGCTATAGCCTATACCAGACCTGCCTCAGTTTCAAAGAACATTCAAATCAGTGTCACAAACCTAAGAAAATCTATATTCGGTATTTATGAGGTATTATCTTCATGCACACGTTTGCAAATTTCTAAGAAAAAATTCAGTATACTGTTACCTCCACATCGATATAAAATACATGAATTAAATGCATTAGTACATCATAAGTGTAATTACTGAATGTTAGTATTAGTACACCTGCATAGGAGGCGTGAGAGTCTTTCGTTTGGGGAGGCTAGTATTCTACACTTTTCCCCCTGCATTTATTGAATGATGAACAAAAAGATACACACACGAGATTATATATATATATATATATATATATATATATATATATATATATATATATATATATATATATATATATATATATAGATAGATAGATAGATAGATAGATAGATAGATAGATAGATAGATACACACACACACATATACAGTGCCTTGCAAAAGTACTCAGACCCCTGACCGATTTTCTCATATTACTGAATTACAAATGGTACATTGAAATTTCACTCTGTTCGATATTTTATTTTAAAACACTTAAACTCAAAATCAATTATTGTAAGGTGACATTGGTTTTATGTTGGGAAATATTTTTAAGAAAAATAAAAAACTGAAATATCTTGCTTGCATAAGTATTCAACCCCCACACATTAATATTTGGTAGAGCCACCTTTCGCTGCAATAACAGCTTTAAGTCTTTTGGGGTAGGTATGTACCAGCTTTGCACACAGTGTTGGAGTGATTTTGGCCCATTCTTCTTGGCAGATTTGCTCCAGGTTGTTCAGGTTGGTTGGACGACGCTTGTGGACTGCAATTTTCAATTAGTGCCACAGATTCTCAATGGGATTGAGATCAGGACTTTGACTGGGCCACTGTAGGACATTCACCTTTTTGTTCTTGAGCCACTCCAATGTTGCTTTGGCCTTGTGCTTGGGATCATTGTCCTGCTGAAAGGTGAATTTCCTCCCAAGCTTCAGTTTTTTAGCAGACTGAAGCAGATTCTCTTGCAGTATTTTCCTGTATTTTGCTCCATCCATTCTTCCTTCAATTGTAACAAGATGCCCAGTCCCTGCTGATGAGAAGCATCCCCACAGCATGATGCTGCCACCACCATACTTCACTGTAGGGATGGTGTGTCTTGAGGCATGGGCAGTGTTAGGTTTGCGCCACACATAGCGCTTTGAGTTTTGGCCAAAAAGCTCCATCTTGGTCTCATCTGACAACAAAACCTTTTCCCACATCGCAGCTGGGTCACTCTCATGCTTTCTGGCAAACTCCAGACGTGCTTTCAGATGGTACTTTTTGAGTAACGGCTTCTTTCTTTCCACCCTCCCTTACAGGCCAGTGTTATGCAGAGCTCTTGATATGGTTGACTGGTGCACCATTACTCCACTACCAGCCACTGAACTGTGTAGCTCCTTCAAAGTGATTGTTAGCCTCTCTGTGGCTTCTCTCACAAGTCTCCTTCTTGTTTGAGCTCTGAGTTTGGAGGGACGGCCTTTTCTTGGCAGTGCCTGGGTGGTGTGATGCAGCTTCCACTTCCTGATTATTTATCCAACTGTGCTCACTGGGATATCCAAACACTTGGATATTATTTTGTACCCTTTCCCTAATCTATGCATTTGTATTACTTTATCTCTAACTTCTGTAGAATGCTCTTTGGTCTTCATTTTCCTTCAGATTCACAGCCTTACCAATGATCCTTCAACAGTGGGGTTTTTATCCAGAAAATGTGGCAGCAACTTTAATGGTTCACAGGTGGAGGCCAATGGTAAGGTAATTGGTTCCTCGTTAGGGCAATTTCTTTCATCGGTGCAAACTGGGAGCTTCCACAGCACAGGGGTTGAATACTTATGCAAGCAAGATATTTCAGTTTTTTTTTATTTTTCTTAAAAATATTTCCCAACATAAAACCAATGTCACCTTACAATAATTGATTCTGAGTTTCAGAGTTTAAAAATAAAATATCAAACAGAACAACATTTCAATGTACCATTTGTAATTTGGTAATATTGGAGAATTGGTCAGGGGTTAAATACTTTTGCAAGGCACTGTATATATATATATTATATATGACATGATTTTTTTTTTATTATTTATTATTTATTATTATTTTATTATTATTACTCTGTTACCAACGAGTCTTTATATTTACAGCACAAAACAGACCTCTAAACCACACAGGGATACTACATATATATTTGACAATGCACCTAAATCCTGTATCTGACTATTGTTGATTTTGATATCCCAGCTGCCGTAGCGGTCTGGCAGTTGCGCAGTAGAAAAACGGAAAATGTGTTTGTTAGACCTGTTTTGCACGCAAGCAAATATTTTTTGTGTTGGTCAGAACAGTTTGTTGAAGGTTTGGGCAATTTATTTTGGGGAGGCTTAACCTCCCCAAGCCTCTTATACGCACTGCCCATGTACGCCTGTATTGTGAAGCGTCCAACAATATGAGATTTTCTGTGGTAGAAAGGTCAATCCACCTGTAATCACTGGCCTGTATTAAACTGGATAGTATCACTGGAATCATGATTCGACCTACTTTAGAAACATACTTCAGGGTGAAGAGCTTAGAACAAAGCTTTATACAAATCTCAAAGCAAACAAAATAGAGAGCTCAGCCATGCATGGCTTTATCTACTTATTTTAATTACCTTTAAAAAATCCTCATTACAGTTAAGCATCCTGTATTGTCACTGTAATAAAGTTTCGATCAGATTAATATTAACTGTGGGAGTAAAATATGGGAGATACTGAAATTGAAGAAGGAAGCTATGAAAAAAGATCTAGGAGTTTATGTTGACTCAAAAATGTCTTCATCTAGACAATGTGGGGAAGCTATAAAAAAGGCCGACAAAATGCTTAGATAGTGAAAGTGTTTACAGTGAAAAGTGTTTAAATCAAGGGAAGTAATTTTAAAACTTTAGAATGCATTAGTAAGACCTTATCTAGAATATTGTGTTCAGTTCTGGTCCCCTCGCTACAAAAAGGATATTGCTGCTCTAGAAGGAGTGCATTCCGGGTTTAAAAGGCATCTCATATGCAAACAGGCTGAAATAAATGAATCTATTCAGTCTTGAACAAAGAATAGTACGGGGCGATATGATTCAGGTATTCAAAATTCTAAAACGTATTGACAATGTCTAACCCATGGGGATTTTTTCGACCTGAAAAAAGAACCAGGGGTCACAAATGTAGATTAGATAAAGGGGCATTCAGAATAGGAGGCACTTGTTTACACAGGGAATTGTGGGAGTCTGGAATCAACTCAATATGTAATTACGGGCATTCCTGCATAAATTCGCAAAAATGGGGTGGAGATGAAGGTTCTCAAATATTGTAATGAGATGTACTAAAGCTGCCAGCAATTGTGACACTTCCAATTACACCAATTTGTTAAGAACTTTTGAAAGCACGTTTTAAACAGCAATTAGCAAACCTTTAAAAGTCAGTATGAAAAACACTCTCTCTATAGATAGTCCAAGATAAGTGCTTATATAATGCCTATTTCAACCAGTTTAAGCGGTTTAAGGGAAAGGGAGAATATTTCTGGGATAAAAAACTGAAAACATACCCTCCAAATATTACATTTATCATTATATTCTAATACATTATTCATATGCTTTTCACCCAATCTTCTTTTCCAAATCCTAAATCCTAGTTTAAAATCTGTAACAGAAAAACAGATATCCCTAGCAGTGCGTGTATGAGTTTGAGGGGATAAACAGAAACACATATTTTCTCCTGGTCTACACTTGCTAGTCCCATTATGCATGCTCCAGCACCCTGCATTTGTCATAAATACCGTTATATTACTGGTATAAATAGAAAACGTTAAGATCATTTGAATATGCATATTGTGTATACAGTAACAAAGATATGTGTTTTTATTACTTATCTTTTTATGGCTCCCAATAGATTGATGGCCCTGCTTTCTAATGCTTTCTGCTGCTAAATTTATTTCAAGGAAGCGACTGGTGGATAGAAAAGGTCAATATTACACTTGCAAATGCTGCCTGGTAGTTCTACATGGAATCATGCTATCATTCATTTTAATGGATTTATTTATTTATTTATTTATTAAAAACAAGAATATAATATAAAAGTAGACTGCTAGAAGGGCCTAGTACTTGCAGTACCATTCGACTGCTAATAAATGCAAATTAAATCAGGGAATAATCCCAAAGGAGGAGCCATAAAATTGGTTTTGGCCTGCCTGTACATTTCGATGCTATTTACTTCAGCTAAATACATGAACCATTCTCCAGCTCACCAGCTCCACTTCCTCAACTCATGTATTAATGATATGTCAAAACCTAAAGCCCCCAGAGGAAAGAAAGGTTGCTATGGGATACTGAGCTTGGAGAGAGAGAACCGATCGGAGAAAAATGCTCCGTGGACCCCACCCTGTCAGTCTGAATTGGTTTCTAACTGACTATAAAAGACACAATCATCTTTTGTGTCTGTGTACGACTTAAAATTTTCATGGGCAGAAAACTTTATTCAAGCTCCCAGTTAAAAGACCCTGGGGGAGTGAGTAATTACATTGGAAAAGCAACAGCAATTGTTGTTTATTTGTAGGAGATGTTTCAAACAGTGATGTTCTGGATTGATGGATGACCATTCATCTTTGATTACTGTCTTTAATTCTTCAGGGAAATCTAAGGTGTTCTCCAGAATGACCCATAAAGTCATCATGAGTACCTTTAAAAAAATTAATAAATGAGAAGCACTTTCTAACCAAGCACCTAGTATCAACCTATTATTAGTATCTGTAAAATCTACCATTTTTGCTTATTGAGGCTAAAACTGACTTGCAAGAATGAGATGCAGCTTTTATACAGAATACATGTTAGGGACTCCATTGGCTTAACACAACAATCAGTAATGTGAGGGACAACTCATCTACACACATTGCAGATGATGTTGTGCAGAACGTGCATTATTTGCAGCCTCTGCAAATAATGTATGTTCCTTCATCATATTTTGGTGTAATTTATTTCTAGGATTCTGTTTTGACAATGTAGATAATTTTACAGTGGAATACGACAGATTTAGTTTCCTTGTTGTGCCCACACATCACTACACGGCTGTACGGCTGTGTTTTTTTTTTCCTCTTTTGTCTCTGGGGCATAAGCAAACTTAAAAATCTTTAGTCTTTAAAAGTCTTTAGATGACTGTAGAGTATAGCACTTTCAGATGTTGAACATCAAGATGACAAAATGTTATGTTTTTTTTTTTTTAAATTGTGTCAGCGTTTAAGAAAATGTCTTTCACTATAATTTCCTACAAACAACAATCACAAATCCTGACTCTGCTGCAACAAAGCCGCAAACATTGAACTTTACCAACACAACTTGAAATTCCATCTTAACCAAAAAAAAAAAAAAAACATAGTTTAGCTAATGATGTAGAACTAGCTTGGTTGCTTTACTTTGCAAAGTTGCTGTTCATGCTTTTGATTTTTTTCAGCACTGTTAATTGATTTAAACGTACATGCAGGTGCAACTCTACTGCCCGATTTTATCCACCTGCATCTGCATTTTTCATGCCTGTCGAGTCGAAGTATCTCAGCATAGCTGGGAAGTGTTTTTGATGCCATTCTACTGTTTGAAGACAACTGTGTAGCACAGCATGAATACCATGCTTACTATGACATTGTCAGTGAAATGAAATGCAGCGTTTACCAGTTCTGGAAAAACAAGGACACGAGATTCCCCACTCTTGCTGTAATCATTTTCTGCGTTAAAAAAATGTACTTTGGGATGACTGGTGCTACAGAAAGGCATCACATGTAAACATAATATGTAAACAACCAAAGAAACAAACCAAACCGTAAAATAAGTGCAAACTGAACCACAGCAGAAGCAACAGATGCACACTGAAAACTTCAAACGTTATTTTTTAAAGGTATGTAAAACCTAGTTTGTGTTTGCTGTCTTGTAGAAACCCTACCAAATGTTAGCTTACCGATTTACAGGATTAAAACTTGAACCTGATAAATCATAATAAATATTTAGATTAATTTTCTCCTTATCTTATTGAACCAAAAAAGAGCTCAGCCTTGCTATAAAGTTTCTTTCAGCAGGTTATACAGTGTCTGTGTTGTTTTGTTGTGCACCAGACTGACAGCTGAGCACCCTCTATGTCAAACTGGGACGTGAGCAGCTACCAGATTGCACGTTCTGTGATTGGTTGTTTATGTTCCGTTAATGTGTTAGGTATACTGCACTTGTAGGCGGAACGACAGAACTGGGGGGAATGGGGGGGGGAGTGGTAAACGGGTTAACAATAATGTCAGGTTTGTACGGTCATGGAAATTTTTAAAAAGACATGGAATTTTAAAACAGCGACAGGGGGAATGGTGGGGGGGGGGGTGGTAAACGGGTTAACAATAATGTCAGGTTTGTACGGTCATGGAAATTTTGAAAAAGACATGGAATTTTAAAACAGCGATTTCCAATTTTCCAATGTAAAAATCATTTAAAAAATTGCATAGAAAAGGTTTTCACTATATGTTGTTTAAGACTACCGTTTAGTTTTTTCTGTGTCTGTGTCCTTGGCTGTTTCTACAGACTTTTTGTATTTTCTGTGGTTGCTAAGTAACGAACTTGGCAACAAAGGCAAATATGTCATTGCTTAACCATTGCCAGAAAAGTGAGGGGAGGGTATATAATTTTTATCGTGGAAAACGGAAAAAATGTTTTGTGAAAGACTTCTCTGTGAAAGAAATAGGTTTTCATGTTTAACTCGCTTGAAATACTGAATTCATTATTGGATACTACACAGCATTTTGTGTTTTGATAGTTGCTGTTGATAGTAAAAATGTAAATAAAAAACAATGCTGAATCTTTCTTGAGGTGTTATTTTATAGTTGTTTTTTATAAAGTTGAATATTTCAGTCCTTCATTTTTAATATTTAAATCCCGAATAAATAGAATTCCACTGGGGTTGTTAATTTCTAAACGCCAAGTGTTTACAATTACCAAAATTATAGATTGAAGAGCAAAAAATAGGTTATTGGCTTGCCAGACCCTAAGAACCTTTTAATTTCTAGGGCTAGCAGCCCGACCCTAAAAAAAAAAAAAAAAATCTGTTACTATATGCGACTATATTTCCGCTGCTGTTTTCTACGATCATTAGTTGGCATTTCTGGTGTAAACCATTTAAAAGACGCCTGAAGGGGGGTGGCGCGATTTTGAGAGCGTACCTTTAATTTAACTAATTATTTTAGGTAACGAAAAGTATAAACCGAATTCTTCCGAATCACTTGCTCTATGAAATCCAGTTGTAACAGTGAAGCTTGCACAGTTATTCACAGAGAATCCAACCAAAAAGCGGACATTTTAGTATAATTAGATCTGTATTAGCAGCTTTTCTGCTGTGATGTTGTTTGTCTACTTAAAATAACCTTGTGGACATGCAGGCCTATACAGAACTGACACACACTAAGTATTAGGAAAAAAAAATCTCACTGTACTGTGCATAAACCGAATCAGAAAATATGTTTGGAATTTAACTAAGGGGTGGTGCAAGTTTGCCCTCTTGTGGTGAAATTTAGAATGCAATCTTGCTGAACAAAGACTGCTTTCAAAAATCTCACTACAAGAGGCTGCTTATGACCATGAAAACTCATAATTACTGATAAAAATGATATCGCCTTACCTTGCAACATATTCTGCTTAATACTATTATCACATCTAATTGTAAATCATATAATGGTAAAAAAAAGAAATAAAAAAAAAGTGTGCCAACTTTATTTTTTTAAGAGTGGAAAATTTGAATTACTGTGATCTCGGACTGTACAGAAATTTGACAGCCGGGGTACTTAAAATATGCAGCTGAAAGTTCCACAGCGCGCTCAATGCACTCTAGTACAACTAATCACAAGTAGTAATCGTAATTAATACCAAATCAACATTTATAAAATACTAACCATTATCCTACAAAAAACACACCTTAAAATGATGCTTTCCAATTAACAAAATGTTCTTTTCTGTAATTATTATTTCTTCCTAAAAAAACAACCAAGCATAAAAACCCTTTTTTTGTCTATTTCTGGATTCGTATTTTTTGGCCTGTCTTTATAGCTTTGCAATTATATATACTGAATTATTAAAAACACCTCTAGCTTTTGCTCCATATATTTAATAGTTTTTTTTAATCAGAATTGGTTATACTGTCATATATAGATTTATTCAGAGCCTTGCAGAGTTCTTGAATTTCTAAAAGAGGACTTTGACGCAATTGGCAGTCGTCCTTTTGTTTTTATTTTGTTTTTCCAGTAGCAGAACTGCGACAAAGTTCATTTTGAGAACCAATGGCATGCTGAGCAAGCACGTGGTTCTGCAGACTAGATGTACTTATGTGATAGTGGAACTCAGCTTCACAGTAGATACAAATAGCTGGCTTTCTATCCACTGAACCATGAGTATGTTTTTTAAAATGAAACTGTCCATTCACAAGTCCACTTTTTAGCACGTTGTAATGCAAACCCATTTTTTCCCCCATTTACATTTTCTGATGTACAGAAAAAATGTTTTACTTAAGTTGAGCCACAGAGAATGACCTACGGTATGCTGATCAAGAAAAGCTCGATTAACCTGTGTTAAACGTTTTATTTAAATTAATCTAACTGCTATTAATTGACAGCCCTAGTCTTAACTATGCATATTGTAACAGCATGTGGGAGCTGGATCTTGCAAGAGGCTTCCTCATAGTCTTACATTGATGCGATCTTGAACCAGCTGTGGCCCCACACCAGTGCAGGAAGGAGGTACACAGGACTGAGGGCTGCACCTGGCCAGAGACAAGGGTGCGACTGGTTGTGGCTATTACAATGTTGCTAAATGTTAGCGGGCTAACATTAGCAGGTTATTTAAGAGAGCCTGTGAGCTGAGTGTTAAGGAGTGCTAACGGTCCTGTTGAACAGCTGTCTGAGCTAAAACTACTGTGCCTGCTGAATAAAAGAATTGCCATTTAGACTTGAATGTCATCTCATCATGCCTCATCTCTTCTCATCTCATTTGTTCTTTGTTCTCTCCAAATAGCTGGCACGCAAAATTGAAACTCCAATTTGTTTGCACCTCATTGTCATGTTAAAGGCATAACGTTTAAAATTAGAACAGGTTTATGCATGATAGGTCAGTCACCAAAAGTATATAATAAATGACATTGTTGACATGGCTTTAAGTTTCTTGTACATTTTGCAAAGTTAAAGGTCTCTGTTACTATGTTACTGTAGATAATCATTAAAACACACATTAGTGCAGATTTTTTTTTTAAATACTGTACAGTTCCTCATACCAGTTTTACTTTATGAATAAGAGATTTTTCATTCATTTATAAGACAAGTTATGTGCTTACCACCATTATTTACACAATATACATGGTTTGGGCATTAGTGTGTTGTTTATTTTCTTTAGGATACATTCAAATGGTGTTTCAGAAGTAACCTGAATGCTAAATCGTTTCTGGATATTCAAGTTCTCATTTTACAGACACTATGCCTGGGTATGTGTGTACCATTGAACCAATTGGGGTCTGCACTGAGCATGGTGTTAATAAAGGCAGCATTTGATAAGAATCTTCACTGTCAGACATGGCAAAGATATTCCTCATCAAATTTGTGACCGTAAATTAGGTAAGAAACATCATACAGCTGTGCCCCTATAGCTAAAAGTACTGGGCAAATTGCTCAGCAATTTGCTGATAGACTGTCACTAGCAGGGCAGCTTTAAATAATTATTATCTTACCAATGTCTCTCCAAAGTACCACAAAGATATTGTCCTTTATATGCCAATTTAAGGATTAGACACCATCTTTTTTGACAGATGCCACTGTTGTCAAAGAAATATATAATCAAAAAAATAAAAGGAAAAAAAAAGCCTGACACAGTAGTAACTGCTTGTGCTTGTTGTGACTGTCAGTAAAAATCACTGAGAAAACAAGGAGAGAAAGCAGAGCACCATGCTTTAATTTGGAACTGAAATGTTGTGCAAACTGAAGTGAGTTTGAACAAAGAAATATCCATCCATCTATTTCTATATATGCTGTTTTGCCCCATGAGTGGCTTTTTCCTTGGCCTGCGACCATTGAGACCTTCACCATGCAATTTTCAACCTATGATTGAAATGGAATCCCCAGACCCACTTGCAGCCAGTTCACTTTGAATATCTTTGGCAGTCAATCTCAGATTGTTATTAACCTTCCTCACAATTCTTCTACTGGTTCTTGGTGAATGAACTTTCTTTCTTCCAGACCGAGGGAGCGTTGTGACAGTACCATGAGTCTTATACTTCTTGATAATAGAAATAATAGTTCAAACTGGGATACTCAAATGCTTGGAATCTTTTTCTCTAGCTTTATGACAATAAATAATTTTCTACCTAAGGTCTTCAGATAGCTCTTTACTTTTTAGCTGTTTACTTATTGATAATAACAGCAATCATCCTATGCCTAACCCTTCACCTACAATCCAACATTTTCTAGACCTTTGAGTACTTTTGAATTAGCATTTTTGGAATTTTGCAACAAAAAAAAAAAAAAAAAAAGCTGAAATAAATAATTGTAAACATATAATTCTTGTAACTTTTTCCTCATGCACAAAAGCAAAACTTGCTGTTTTTTGTGAAAGTTCTATAAATTATACATTTCTATTGGGGTATGTACACTTTTGACTACAACTGTGTGTGTGTATATATATATATATATATATATATATATATATATATATATATATATATATATATATATATATATATATATATATACAGTGCCTTGCAAAAGTATTCAGACGCCTGACCAATTCTCTCATATTACTGAATTACAAATGGTATATTGAAATTTCGTTCAGTTCGAATTTTTTTTTTAAACACTTAAACACAAAATCAATTATTGTAAGGTGACATTGGTTTTATGTTGTGAAATATTTTTAAGTTTGCACCAATGAAAGAAATTGCACTAACGAGGACACAATTACCTTACCGTTGGCCAAGTGTTTGGATATCCCAGTGAGCACAGTTGGATCAATAATCAGGAAGTGGAAGCTGCATCACACCACCTAGGCACTGCCAAAAAAAGGTCATCCCTCAAAACTCAGAGCTCAATCAAGAAGGAGACTTGTGAGAGAAGCCAAAGACAGGCCAACAATCACTTTGAAGGAGCTACAGAGTTCAATGGCTGGGAGTGGAGTAATGGTGCACCAGTCAACCATATCAAGAGCTCTGCATAACACTGGCCTGTATGGGAGGGTGGCAAAAAAGAAGCAGTTACTTAAAAAGTACCATCTGAAAGCACGTCTGGAGTTTGGCAGAAAGCATGAGAGTGACCCAGCTGCGATGTGGGAAAAGGTTTTGTGGTCAGATGAGTCCAAGATAGAGCTTTTTGGCCAAAACTCAAAGCACTATGTGTGGCGCAAACCTAACACTGCCCATGCCTCAAGACACACCATCCCTACAGTGAAGTATGGTGGTGGCAGCATCATGCTGTGGGGATGCTTCTCATCAGCAGGGACTGGGCGTCTAGTTACAATTAAAGGAAGAATGGATGGAGCAAAATACAGGAAAATACGCAAGAGAATCTGCTTCAGTCCGCTGAAAAACTGAAGCTTGGGAGGAAATTCACCTTTCAGCAGGACAATGATCCCAAGCACAAGGCCAAAGCAACATTGGAGTGGCTCAAGAACAAAAAGGTGAATGTCCTACAGTGGCCCAGTCAAAGTCCTGATCTCAATCCCATTGAGAATCTGTGGCACTATTTGAAAATTGCGGTCCACAGGTGTCTTCCAACCAACCTGAACAACCTGGAGCAAATCTGCCAAGAAGAATGGGCCAAAATCACTCCAACACTGTGTGCAAAGCTGGTACATACTTACCCCAAAAGACTTAAAGCTGTTATTGCAGCGAAAGGTGGCTCTACCAAATATTAATGTGTGGGGGTTGAATACTTATGCAAGCAAGATATTTCAGTTTTTTATTTTTCTTAAAAATATTTCCCAACATAAAACCAATGTCACCTTACAATAATTGATTTTGAGTTTAAGTGTTTTAAAATAAAATATTGAACAGAACGAAATTTCAATGTACCATTTGTAATTCAGTAATATGAGAGAATTGGTCAGGGGTCTTAATACTTCTGCAAGGCACTGTGTGTGTATATATATATATATATATATATATATATATATATATATATATATATATATATATATATATATACATGAAGACTGGGAGGAATTCACTGACAGGAGCTTTATTTCAAACACCTCTCAGGTGCACCGATTTATTTAAACCACAAGGTGGCACTGCTGCAAAGCTCAGCCCAATATCAGCAATGGTAAAAGGTTGGCAGTTTGGTTGTGGCGCACACACAGGTGCCCAAACTTATAATAAATACAAAATGCAGAAAGAAAAAAGAAAATAAAACATTGTAATCAAAACTACTAAATAAAAGGTGCTGCTTTGCTATTCCCTCACTATACTCTGTGGGGTTGCCCAGATTTCCGACAGTTAACTGCACACACCCCGCTTGGGTGCGTAATAATGCGTAATAAGAAGGAACTGTAGTACAGAATTGCAATTTGCTAGTAAATCAGAAGAAATGTACTCTAAATTTAAATATAAGGGATATGATGATGTTTTGAAGGAATCAATGCAGAAAGTCAAACGTTCTGACCGTAATTCTTTACTTAAAAAAAAAACAGAGCATTAAGAATGATAAAACTGTGTTTCTCGACTGCATTTAACTACCTATCTAATGATGTGAAAAGAATACTTTTGAAACATTGGCATATTTTAAAAAGTGATTTTTCCTCTCTCAAAAAATAATACAAGATTGTTTACCATGGTTTGCATTCATACGTGCTAGAAACAGAGACAAAGCGGTTCATGCTTTTAGTCCTCAAATAGATCAAACTAAAACGTGATTGCCAACTCCCCCTGACGGTAATTTTATGGCCATTGTACGAATTGCTCCAATACAATCAATGCCAAACAGATTTCACATCCTAGATCTGGTAAGAAAATAAAAATTAAAGGTTTTATGAATTACAACACTACTGGCGGGATTCATATGTTGACATGTCTTTGTGGGCTGGTATACGTTGGTCAAACAAAAAGAGCTTTACAATTACATACTGCTGAACATAAAGGAGCTACTAAAAATGATAAAATCAAGACTATTCTATTGCTAAGCACTACAAAAAAAAAGTTGGACATGGATCTTCTCCACACTCACTGTGGTTTGTGGGTGGGGAGAAGGTTAATGTACCTGCTCGTAGTGGAAGTTTAGTACAGCTCCTATTGTAGAGAGAGGCATATCGGATACTTACATTAAGCATTGGAACTAATAGGAATCTACTTAATGTTTCCTTTTGTTCACCTGAAATGAGTAATTACTATTTAAGGGTTATGTATTTACATTTCTTGTGTATGCTCTGAAGAAGGCCTAAGGGTCGAAACATGTTCGCTATGTTTGCTGTGAAGTTTTTAGAAATATAAAGACTACTGCTCTTATTGAGAACTCTGTGTGGCTATGGACTTGGTTTTTAATAGGAGTTGCTGTCTTTGTTCTCCGTCGCTATGGTTTACCACTAAAGGCGATGTATTTCATCTATTTTTTTTATATTTATATATGTATGCAATTTCTCTTAGTGTAACTCCCGTTTCTGTCTCTCCCTTTTGGTACAGTATCTGAACTGGAGAAAAGCTGCGGTGGCATTTATAACACAGACATCTTACTCAGCATCCATTTTATAACAAAATAAATATTAGGCCTATCACCTGGTTATCTTTCCTAATGTATTAACTTTTTGCTGGGAGAGGAGCTGCAGCTTTCTCCAGGAGACATGGCGCTTTAGCTTCGCTTCAGCCCCTCTCTGGCAGCCGAATCTGGGGCGAGCCCATTACCTCTTCCCCTTGCCCGACCCGCTCTCCTTCTCGCACTTGGTTTGCTTGTCTGTCGCTTCGAAATGAACTTCCGACCACTGTTTAGCCAGGCTATTTATAGTTTAAAAACTGCTAATTAAAATGATCAACATGTGGGAATGTTTTTTTTTTTTTTTTTTTTTTTTTTTTTTTGTAAAAATCCAGCCTTGATTACATGATGTTTTATGCATGGTTAATTCACACAGTTATATTTTTGCTTCACTATATGTGCATTATAGAGAGATGTGTGTTCTTATGTGTCCTGTTCAGGTATTTATGAATGGGAATAATAGAAGACATGCACTCTTTCTTGTTTGAGGACCAAGAAAAATAACTGCATTTCTAAAATCTTCAATTATACAAAGGGCCTAATTTAAAGGTTTGATAAAAAATGTCTTTTTGCAATTTATTTTATTTACTAAAATTAGTGTTTAAATAAGTGTTTAAATTTTTTTTTTCACTGGGCACATATTCTATGTGATTTCCAGCTTTCATAATATTTATTCAAATGAATAAAGGAGCGTTTATATTACATAATGTTACAGGTTTAAACATTTAAAATGTTTTTAATTTGACATTTTCCCCAAAGAGTGCTTAGGACTGCAGTGCCAAATGCAGCTGAACAGATGGGCCTCAGGTAAAAAAAAAAAAATTTGGGAACCCCTGCATTAGGGTGCAATACGAATACCACACATAATATCTTATCGGGGGCCAAATCGGCTCAACGGAAATTTCCTTTGACAGATCAGTCACTGCTGCTGCACACATACAGTGCCTGTGGGGATCTGATGCTGATGGCATTAAAAGCAGTCGACGCAGTAAAGAATTGTGTGTAAGATAAGATGCATGTGCTGCTCTGTTCACATTGTAACTAATACCGTGCCTTAAAATGGGAGTCTTCATCCAGTAGGAAAATGGCTTTGGACTGTTAGCCAAAGGGTTTTCTTACCTCTTCTTAACACTTGCAACGTTTCTAGTGCTGAAGATCTTGCGGCTCTTTCTTTGTTTTGTGTGCTTCATTTTGGTATATACAACACTGCAGCTGCTTGCTGTTCTGAAACCACTACCTGTGTTCAGTTTCACAGTCTTCAGCAGAAAATCAATCAATCATAAACCCACAGAAGAGCTTGTTTGTATCACTTGTGTATTTTAGGGTTACCCAAGGTAAGGCACAATCTAAAAATCAATAAAATAAATCAAAAAGTAGCAAAACTATTATCCTGATTAAACTAACACACAAACCAGAGGTATTTTCCAGCAAGGAAAAAAAAAAAACATAACTATTTGAAATCCTGTCTCATTGCTCTTAGTGCCGAGACCAATGTTGGACTCCTGTGTCCCACTCTAAATTCTCATTCTCTAAAAATCAAACCTAGAACTTTATACAGCTGTATTGATATGAAGCTTAGGGCTTTGTGGAAAGTGATATTTCCCCAGAGACCAGAGCTATAGAAATTCTGTAATGCTGCAATGCAATGAGATATTTAAAGTATTTAATTGCAATATAATTGATTCGGTTTGGAGTCTTAATTCTTTGATAGTTAAACAGGTACATAATTTATTAACTGAATTTATAATGACAAGTATAGGGTAAATTGTTTAATGCTTTTTGTTGGTCCTATATAGACTTCAAAGAGGGCATCATCTAAAACTAAAGGACTGTTGAAATATTTTTTGTAAGAAAAGTATAACAGATGGGCTGAGGCTGCTGAAGTATTGGCTTACACCTGATCAGGAAGCTAACCGGGTGAGAGGAATCAAGCTACCTCTTGTGCTCTGACTGGTCATGTACCATGTATAGGACTGGTTCAATGAACTGTCTGTCAAAATAGCATCACAGAGTTGTTCTGAAGATGGTACAAAAGAACATTTGGAATATTTAGGAAAATATACTGTCTTTGTGAAAGAATTCTTGTCATATGTTTGTCACAGGATAAAAAAAAAAGTTATAAAGACAAAATTATAACAGAAATAATTGTGCACAGTTTCATCATCCCAAACTGCATCAGATAACATAGCCTATAACAATAGGAGACACTCTACACTAGATGTATTATCTTATAGTATTGCTTTATAATGGATCTGACTATTATTCTGGTAGAAATGGGAAGAACAATGTAAGTGTTCCTGTCATCTGTTTAACAGAACCAGTAACTAATTAATCAAAAGCTTTATAATATTTATTTAAGAAAGATACATTTGTGCACTTAGTAAAAAAGCTTTTTATAAATACTGTGTTGTCCAGTGCCTGTGTACTCAAGGGCTGTGGACAGTATAGGTATTTTGCACACACTACTTTGGAAAAACTGCAGATTTGTTTTTTTTTTCAGCCTCAAGTCTTTAGAGTACACTTTATAGTTCTAACGGGGAATATTTATCCATTAGCCTGTGGATTAATCACAGACAAGCAGTGAGGATACACTTCTGCCCCAGCACCATGCTTTCTGTGCAATAAATAATATCAATCACAGGATACAATACACAGTGTGACCTACAAGCAACACAACCCAATTACCCAATAACTTGTTACAGTGGAATGCATGTTAGGAGAGCACTTTCACTGACCAAACTAATGAAAGAAAACGCAGAAACTGCAGTCCTTTTTAGCAAAGTTGTTTCTGATTTTCAACTGTTTCATGCCTTCTGAAAACACTCCTCTAGGCTGAGGGAATCATCACTATCGCACAGGCTTCAGTGCACATTCAAATGCTTCACTTATGGGTTTCAGTGTACAAGTAATCATTTTAAAATACTCTGAAAACTTCACGGTTGACACCTCTGTGTAATGAAAATGCACAACAGGTCAATTATTTTGTTAGCTTCACTCAGTAAGTCACATGCATAGGGTTTTTATTTTCATTTGTTTTAATTAAATTTAATCTAAGAGTAACAGAATGGTATAATTTGTGTGTTAAGTGTTTTTTAGGCCTTTCTAGCAGAGTTTGGAAGGCTGGTTTATTATCGCAGTATACTATTATGAGTAATTCAATTCTGTTTGATCACGTGAATAAGAGTAGACTTAAGCTTAGATTAACATTTTTATTTAACTGTGGTTATTTTATTTAGCGATATCTACTGTACTTCGAATTTGAGTCGTAGCCTACTTTATGAAAAATCTTTTTCTTTTCAAAAATATATTAGTACAGTATCTCAGTAGTACAGATCTCAAATCATCCATGACATACAGGCAGCCATTTGCAAAGAAGCGTCATTAGCTTCGTGAGGAATTCAAATATAATCTTTTACAAAATTTCAGCATTTCTAACAAACAGTATAAACTTGGACTGATCAGAAATGCTGATCAGACCCCCGTATTTTTGACATGCCAAGCAATACCACAGTTCACAAATTGGGAAAAAAACAGGTGTGAGTAATGTCCTTATGCGTATGTCATGTTCTGTTGGTATTGTGCATATCATTCTTACTGTTGTGTTTCCAATGTAATCAATGCTGTTTTGTTTGCTGGGTTACATGTTGTCTGATGTTGTGGAGTGTTGTGTCGTGCTTGCTGTTGCGGGATGCGTGATGCCATGAGTGAGTGAACGGTATGTGTAAGACAGAGACGCCATCTTCAGTACTATAGTACGCAACACAATAGAACGAACTCTGTGATTAATCTACAACATTGTTTCGTGTCAGTTTTACTTTAGCGCAATACAACAGGGTAATTGAGGTATCTTTGCAAATGCATATTTGAGGTTTTATTTTTTCCTCAAATTGCTGGTGGGAAATTTAGGCTGCGTTTTAAATTCAAAGGAATACGGTACCTCCTGTTTAAGTGTCTGCCATTTATACATTCGTGCTATCATCACAGCTTCAAATTTTATAACAAACAAGAAATACATTTTTTTAATTATGTAAAATATAACTATATTAACATGAATGTTAACACCATTTTATTGATAAATGGTCTACAATTGAGCTTGTCGACTAGTGATGTATTTACCTGCTATATCCTGTTAAATATCTTGTATATCCTTATTACATTATCATATGTTGCTTCTGTTCAAATTAAAGGACTAATTTGTTCTGTTTTCACATGTTCCGATATTATGGTTCTTATTGCAATTACTGTATAAGATACAGTTCTTTACCTTAATTCAGGAGCTGCTCTTCAGTTCCAGTTGCCTGCAATAGACATATGTAATGTAGACTAAAACAGACTAATCAAATAATAATAATAATAATAGAAATTCAACAACATTTGACTAATTGAAATAAGCACCACTCACAATGATAGAAGATTTCTTAGTGGATGGAGGAAGCTTGCATCCCAAAAAGCTAAAATTGACTTTGGGAAATTGTGGACAAGCTGGCTGTAGTGGTGACGTCCGACCCAGAAGACAAACACAAACACTGCGGATGACTGGTGAATGCGCTGCGTCGCTGTTTAATAAATGAACAAATAAAACACTTAAACAGACAAAACAATTTGACGAAAACAAACAGGTTGAACAAAAATGGACTAACCCTAAACAAACACTGGACGAAACAACAAACAAGTATCGTGCTGGTTCCCCTCCCAACACATGTAGTAATTATTATTATTATTATTATTATTATTATTATTATTATTATTATTATTATTATTCTCCTCTCTCTCTCTCCCCCATCCTTTCACCCTTGAACACACAACACTGAGTGAATGAAACATGCACCTTGTCAGAAATTGCACGTGCTCTTTTTATTTACTCAGGGGAGGCGTTCAGGAGGACATAAACGTGTTGTGGAGTCCTGTAAAATCCAGATTTAAACAGTTGAGAAAATCATTTAATTTGAAGTTTTAATGACTCAGAGTAGTACCAGTACTCCTTCGGTTTATTAAATGCTTAAAAATTGATTGAGTAGTTACAGACTATTTTAAATCCCAGCTGACAGGGAATCTGGGAAGTCCAGTGCCTTAACAGGTGTTACAACATGTTTTAGCTCTTATGCTATAAAATGCAAAAAGCTCAAGTGCCCACCACTACATTCTAGAACATTCAATATATATATATCACTCTCTACAGCTAAAATATAAATCATATACCTTACAGCAATGCATCAATATAAAAGAGATATTAAATTCAAATATATACTTACCTTCCAGCATATGGAAGAATAATGTAGGATATATTGAAAAATAAGAACTGTCTTCAAAAGGCAGAGACTTGACTTGGACCAAACAGCAATCAATTTTTCAGAGACCCTCAGAGCATGGACCATGTCAGCTTGTAAGATCAAGTTCAATGGTATCGAATGGAGTCTTGCTCTGAGCTTATATAGGATTTTCCCTTCTTTGAATACATCAGAAGTACAAAGTAAATCTAATCATCACTTGGCATTGACATTTCTTATCTTTAAGTTAATGGTACATTCTAGAAGGATCTGATCAATTCCTGTTTCAAAACGGAATGGATACAACTTCTTGCCAAAAAAATATTGGGATATGATTTAATTGCTGTCTTTTTCCAGCTCCTCCTTTTTCTAAAAAGTCAGGTGGACCAAAGTTCACAGAATCCTTGCTATAATTTAATACAAGTATTTGTCTATATATGAGAGATGTTTTTAATATGTAACACCAGCTCTATTTGATTATATTAAGCTGGGTCAAAAATGTATGTCCCTCTTAGCCGCATATTATGTTTCCTTTTCAGTGTGTTGTCAATAGGCCAGTTTAACTTCATATACAAATGTGTGTTAACAAGGTATGGGACAAACACTGCCTTTGAATAATCATACAGTGGTCAGTTCAATTATTTTCTTTTAAATTTTAAATTACAACGAACATGTGAAATATAACAGCCTTATTTAACAGTGCCATTCTCAGACTATGCCTGACCTCAATTGCTAAAATTTGCCTGCACAAGCAGGATTCAGACACCCTGTTTTCTTGCCAAGACTATTGTTTTGATTAATATGAAACACCATTGTAAGCACTTCCCCAAATTCAACGCATGACGTCAGTTTACTCCCAAAGAAAGTCACTACTTATTTGATAAGAACTGATACTGGACACAACTCCCCTAATTTGTGGAATGCTCACTTTGACTGCCAGGTTTTCTATCACAGAAAGATCTTGGATTCATTGCAGTCAAACCTTTATATCAACTAAACACGTATATTCTTTAATTTAATGGATATTGTAATGTCTAAAATATTTTTGTTCAGTTGGAGAAAGAAAATGAATTTATTCTTAAATTGATTAAATTAAATGCTCGCTCCTGCTTTTACAGTCTATTTTTATTACAGTAGAGCCTTAAACAAGCAAAAACACTTGTTAGTTTAAATATTATGTTTCTTACTAGATCAACATACTTAAAACATTATTACTCTTCAGAGAGATTATTATTAGATCAGAATACTTTTTTTAAAATTTTAAACCTCTGCTTAGTAACAACACAATCGAATAAAATCAAATAGGTCTTTTTAGTTTCAAATATTGTTCTGTCTAAAAAAGGTTACCATTTTGTTTTTACTAATTTAGAATACCTAGCCTCCATGATTAGTTCCCCCCAGATGCCTGATTCTTCCAAGGTTACAGGCTTCCACGTATAATAGTCTGACGGCTTCCAAGAGTGTATGTGCACTAATGACAAAGGCACATAGACAAGCATTTTTTCTAACATTAACCCTTTGCAATCCTATGTTGATCCAGGTCCGACATTACAATTTTTCCTTTCTGGTCTGATGTCAGACCCTGTCTGACATCATCAAAAAGATGCCAAGCACAGGTCTCGTTTTTTCTCCGGAAAAAGCCGACAAAACCTTTAAATCGTCGGCTGAGGTCGATAGATGCTGAGAGAAGCCGAGAAAAAGGAGGCGGATCTGAGCAACACACATAGTCCCTTCACCACAGACATAATATAGGCATAAACAAATAAGATAGCTGCTTCCGTATCCAGCGCTCAAAGAATATCATGGATATTTCTCAAGCTTTTTGAGATGTTATAGTAATAAAATAATGACTTGGATAGCATTATTGAGGAGTTTGGTGATAAATCGAGTGATCAGGAGATGATTTGTCAGTACACACTACTGTGAAGAGGTATGTGATAAATACAGCAAACAAGGGGTGGGGCAGGGCTGGAGATGTGGTACCGAGTGTCCTGTGGCTATGCAGTGTATTTTAAACCTGTTTTACTGTGAATAAAATTACTTTTAAACAGCATGTGTAAAATAAACAGCGTGTGAGAAAATAAATTGGACCTGACACGCCTGACAGGCGCTGAATAAATGGACCGCAAAGGGTTAAAACATTACAATTATTATAATATTCAGACAGTGTCAGTTAGTACTGAACCTCTTTCGTTTTTAACTGTAATATGTTCTTTCAACAATAATAATGTTATTTGTATAACAGTTTAACTTTAAATTATTTTCTAACATGTATTTCTAATTCAGTTACTTCAGTATAACATTTGCTACTAGAAATGGTAATATTATTTTACTCCATTAAGTCTAACCCCTTTCTCTGTTCATACAAAATCCAGTTGAAACAGGTTATAAGACATCCTAGTCTTTTGCCAATTTTATGGTGCTGATTAATATGAGACATGAAGCAATGAAAGTAAAGTAACGAAAGAAACTGGCCACTTTTTCTCATAAAAACTGGAATATGTTAACAAGGCCTTATGATAAGATCCTCCTTCCAGCAGGTGATTTCATCGACTGCTAATAATATTTTATACTGGTTTTACAGATCTATTTGAAAGGAGTATATACAGTATTACTATAATTATTGACAAAGAGTATATCATATTATTTCAATCAATGCAGGTTAGTTTAAATCATCCAATTCATGCTTAATAACTCAACATGTTTCCGCCAGGCTCGGCTCGGACTGGTTATGCAAACATCATGACAGGCCTGTGCAGATCTGCAATATTTGTTGCAGTTTCACAAATACTCAATTTGTATCCTAAAGATCAGCCTGCTTCCAGTAGTTGTGACAGTCTTGGGTCAGTTTCTGCTCTCAGTGAGTCCGTTTCTGCTCACAGGTGTGGGTGACAGTCTTTAAAAGCCTAATACCTGCAAAAACTTCAATCTTGTTAGCTGGGGTCCCATCTCTGCATTCTCATTCCCATCGTCAGTGGGCAAACACATTTTAACTGAATCTGGGTACATCAAAGAACCGCACTCCCTTGCAACCGAGGCCTTCCATGAAAAAGGATCTAATGACTTATAGCACAAAAGGAACATGCCAGAACCATCTCTGACAATCTATCTATATCTATATATATATCTATATATATATATATATATATATATATATATATATATATATATATATATATATATACATACACATACAGTGTCATACATGTGTCAACACGTTGTTAATGACAGTTGTGCCAATTACCAATTAATCTTTCACTTGAATCCCAGCACGTTAACTAATTTGTATACTCCCCGTGCTCCCATACTATTACATACTTAATCTGCACGCAAAGTGATCCACGTGCCTAAATACATATTACAACACTCATGTTACATAGCCCAATTTATATCCCATGCACCAATACACATACACCAACATTAACACACCACGGGCAACACAACACACAAAATACGCACAGTGGTGGGGTCACCCACCACAGAAATGTAAACAAGCTGAGCTACCAACAAGTTATTTTTCCTGATAAAGCAGAGTGCACAGAAAGCTAAGCAATAGGTAACAAAGGTAAATACTGTAGATATCAATTAACTTCTTTGTATCAGCCAGCTTCAAGACCATCTTAAAATCTCTCTCTTTCTCTCTTTCCCCTCCCTCTCTTACACACATTGCATAACCCCTTAAAAGAAAACTGAAAAAAAAAATGCTCCATCTCTGGGCTAGATCCATTGATTCCAAGCATGAATGATCCAGGTAATCATGTGACAGAGTGATGTCAAATGAATGTTTCCATGCTGAAGTGATCCGTAAGGATGTGCTTCATTTGTACTTATCTTTGCACATAGCACTATATAAGAAGCTGTGAGGGAAAACGTGAAAACATTGTATATATCTGACTAGTGGTGTCGCCAACTTGAAGTAACCATGACATTTGTATGTATCCCTGTATAGTTACCTGGCTGGATATAACTTGCTTAGGAAGTCAGATGGTCAGTACCAATCAACCACAGAGGAAAATATCACCTTCATAAAAAAGTTGTTTATGTTTATCTGTCATAAAGTAGATTTTATGCTTGCTTTGTTTTTTCACCCAAGCTGACATGTATTTTTATATTTAAAAAAGCTTTAACTAACATGGTACCTTAAAGTGAATATTTATAGATGTGGAAGTTTAACAAAACATAGCTTACATAAATGACCATAATCCATTTACTTTGATGATGGTCATTTATTTAGGCTTGTATTTTAAAAATGTCCCAGTTTTTCATTCTGGAAATCTGGTAGCCATAAGCTTATCTCTCCAAGGGGTTAAAAAAGCAGAAAACTAATTGGGAAAGAACTCTTTATTTCATGCACACTTATTATCCCAATAAATACAGCAACATCATAATTCCCGGATGCTGAAAAGCAATGATTGGATTTTTAGAAATCTTCTGAATTCCAATTCCCGATTCTACGTGGTTTAAGCAGCACTCTGTGATAGAATCCACTCATGACATCACTGGGTAGCTCGGGCTGAAGAGGCTCAATGTTTAAGCGATAGAGCCCATCGATGCAGGCTGTACTGTGTGGTAGATGACCGCGACTGGAGTTATGCATCCTGAACCGTAGGCGAGGGTACTAACGAAAGTCAAAGTCATCTATCACACAGTAAAGCCCACATCGAGAGGGCTCTGTCGCTATTCAATATTTATGTGCGGCTCTATGCAAAATAGAAGTCCGCTAGATCTGGAAGCTGATTGGCTGTTCACACTCAAACGTTTTCTAATTATGAATATTGCACAGGAATTTGTAATCCACCTTTTTTGTACTAAAACTGATAATATTTAACTGTAGTTTCTAAGTAAGTTTAGCCATACACCCTGTATTGAACTAAAAACAGCAATAGTTAGGGATTTTATAAAATTGATGCCTGCTTGTTTCACTATCCTATAACTCGAGTTCTGTTTGGATTTCAGGCGATTAAGCGCTTCTGCTTCTTAACTATTGACATCAGGCTATTAAAATCAAGTTGGATTTTCAAATGAGAAATTACAGTATCTGTTTCAGAAACGCACTTGGACTTTAATGACTACTATTATATACATATATTATATATCACATTATATTACTGTTGACTCACTTCTTTCAAAAATTGAGTGCCTGGTGTAACCCAGCTGCAATTTCCAATAACCCTTCAGAATCACTGTCAAATTATTCACAATTCAATGCTGGAACAGAATTGCGTTTTTTTTTTTTTTTTTTTTTTCTAGCACCAGAGTATGAATCAATAAGTTTTTTTTCTTCCATTTTAGAAAAATGGGAGTTACATGTATTTCACTCCTACTTAAAGCTACCTGTTTTGGGACATTCATCTCTTTCTAAACTATTTTAGAAATGTTCCTAAATTAATGTTAGTTTTGTGACCATTCTGTTTCCCTATATGGACTATACACAGGGCTTAAATTGTCATGGAATATTTCCCGGAGCCCAACCGCTGCAACACCTCCTCCCCCGCCCCCCAGCACATTTAAAAAAAAACTTTAAAATAGGATCACTTAACAATTACATTTATTTTATTTTAAACCAAAGCAATTTCTTCGAGAGGTTTTGTATGAATTTCTTACACATTTTATTATTCTGTTTCACTAGCCAACTAGGAAATTACATAAAAGTACACTGCAAAGTAGAACTTCAAAAGACAAATGTGTGAATTAACCTTGCTTACAAGTGCAAGATCACAGATTCTCAACACATTAAGTAAATTGCATTGCTATAAAAAGACAGGCGTTATATACATTCCCAGTTTTAGATTCACAAATTACTATAAAGAAAATGTGATGATTGGCGACATATTACTATAATTTATAATTATATTGAAGCACAGCACCGGAACCAATGTGCACACGTGCATCGTTTTTGAGGTAATGCTTTAACCTGTTGTATGCATGTGTGAGTGTGTGTGTGTGTGTGTGTCTATATTCGTGAGATGACTGAGATAACTAATCGGGCAATAAGATGGTGCAGCGGTGTATATGGACAAAATCTTTATATACGGCACCACAGAAGAACATGACAGAAGACTGTCAAACTCCTTCCAGATAATTGAAGCTGCAGGTCTGAAAGTCAAGAAAGAGAAATGCCTAATGCCTCAAACATGGTTGCATTATCTAGGACACTGTGTAGATGAGCATGGGCTATGCCTTGATCCAATGAAGGTAAACGCTATAGCAGCACACCTGGAACTGGAGTTCAGCACAGGAACAAGCTTTCACAAAAATGAAAAGGCTAATTTCAGAAGCACCAGTTCTAGTTTTCTATGATGCAACTAAGGCTACAGATGCAAGTAGCTATGGACTAGGTGGGGTCCTATTGCAGACCACAAAGGACAGTTGAAGCCAGTTGCATACTGCTCAAGAGCACTAACGGACGCAGAAACACACTATTCACAAACAGAAAAAGAGTCCTTACCTGCTCCAAGTACTTATAGGGTATAGATACTGTCACACTTCAGATAGATCACAAGCCATTGATACCGCTGACAAACAGCAAAGACTTAGACTGTGTACTGCTGAGATACCAGAGACTAATGTGCATGATGAGATACAACCCACAAGCACTATATGTGCCTGGGAAGACATTAGTATTGGCAGATACATTTACTAGACATCCTTCACCAGCAATCCAGCCTGAAATAGCTGAATTGACAAAAGAGATAGACACTTATGAAGAAGCAGCACAGACTACATGGCTGATGTCCAGAAGCAAACTAGAACAAATCAAACAGCTGACTAGTTAGGACCCAGAACTGCAGCCAGTGATCCAGTTAGTGAAAGAAGGATGGCCAAAATATGCAGCAAACATACCAGAAAGCATTAAACCCTACTATTCAGAGCAAAATTGTCTCTCATCATTAAAAGGAATCCTGCTGCATGGTAACAGAACAACGATTCCAAGAAGCTTGCGTCAAGAAATTATCAATCGACTGCATGATGGATGCACAAGGGCATGCAGTGCACAGATGTAGAGGTGATACAGTGCTCAGAAATGATTTGAAACAACACAGTTAACAGTTAAACAGCTCTTTATTTGGCTGGGTTGCCTGTTTTGCAACCAGAAATAATACCTGGCTCGTACAAATACAAATACATACAAATCTGATAGTCAATAAAAAGAACATAACTGCACATCATTAGTTTTCAGGTCAGAAAAAAATAGGTTTAAATAGCATGCCTATCAGTGGTTAAAGCCTGCTTTATAAATAATCACTGTAATGCGCGCACTAAAATGAGTGAACTGGATGCTCATTTAAATACCTCAGCATGCATTATAATAAAGATCACATATTCATTCTAATTAACATAGTCTGAAGCACTAAATTTAGTGTGCACCATAATATGCCAAGTATCGCATGCAATAATTAAAAAAATTGCAGTAGTAAATACGGAAATCATGATCTTGCTCACTAATTGCAATTATCGTGCACCATAAAGTTTAGTGCCTTTTTGTAAATGAGGTCCATTGTGTCAAGTTACACAGCAATTAACTTGTTTACAGTTGCACATGATACTCTTTTTTGCTGTGCAAAATAAATTGAAGTATTAATGAAAGCTGCTAGACATCCAACTGAAAAAACTGGTAATGAATTCAATCTTGGATTCATAGTGCTTCATTATCATTTGTAAAGGCAAATAATAATATAATTGTGTGCCTACTAATCTTTTTAGGAATTATTAGAACTGTAAAATGATATATTACATGTTAATACCAATAGTATTTGCTGGCTTAACTTGCCTTAAAATTACACAAATAGATACAGTAGCTAAAATTAATAATAGAGTTCTGTTGTAAGTCTGATAAATTTTTTAACAAATTACCTATGCTGTGTTTTTGAAGAAAAATAGAACACGAAAGTGACCCAAAATGCATGCATCTATAGGTTGATAGTATCTTGTTAATCCATGGGAAAATATTGTTTTTAATGACAAATCGTCCTAATGGTAGGATGTAGCAAAATGCTTTATATCAGTGGTTTTCAACTACCCCTTCTGTCAGGTGGTTTCAGATCAAGTGACCCCTTTACTAACGATATTTTAGATTTCAACAAACAAAATCCAAAACAGATTACTACATTTTGATTTTAACTAACAACTAACTTTGTTCTGCCTGACTGTTATATTGGATCACCGGTTATTGAGTTAAACACTGGATGACAATATATACCTAATATCAATATGACTCAATACGCTTATATATATATATATATATATATATATATATATATATATATATATATATATATATATATATATATATATATATATCTTCTCAGAGTTCGAAAAATTCACTGACACGGGAGGCAGGCGCTTTATTTCAAACACCTCTCAGTTGCACCGATTTATTTAAACCACAAGGTGGCACTGCTGCAAATCTCAGGTTGGCAGTTTGGTTGTGGCGCACACACAAGTGCCCAAACTTATAATAAATACAAAATGCAGAAAGAAAAAATAAAATAAAACATTGTAATCAAAACTACTAAATAAAAGGTGCTGCTTTGCTATTCCCTCACTATACTCTGTGGGGTTGCCCCATGGTTTCTGACAGCTGACACCCCGCTTGGGTGCATAATAATTACTATTATTAATTTTTAAAGGCTGTCCTCCTCAGCCGTGCTTGCCTATATACCAAAGGGTCCATTATTATGTGCAAGAAGGAACTGTAGTAAAGAATTGCAATTTGCTAGTAAATCAGAAGAAATGTACTCTAAATTTAAATATAAGGGATATGATGATATTTTGAAGGAATCAATGCAGAAAGTCAAATGTTCTGATCGTAATTCTTTTCTTTAAAAAAAAACAAAGCACTAAGAATGATAAAACTATTTGTTTCTCGACTGCATTTAATTACCTATCTAATTAGATGTGAAAAGAATACTTTTGAAACATTGGCATATTTTAAAAAGTGAATTTTCTCTGTCAAAGAAATAATACAAGATGGTTTACCACAGTTTGCATTCATATGTGCTAGAAACAGAGACAAAGTGGTTCATGCTTTTAGTCCTCAAATGCTTTATATCAGTGGTTTTCAACTACCCATTCTGTCTGGTGGTTTCAGATCAAGTGACCACTTGACTAACGATATTTTAGATTTCAGCAAACAAAATCCAAAACCGAATACTACATTTTGATTTTAACTAACAGCTAACTTTGTTTTGCCTGGCTATTATCTTGGATTTGAGTTATGCCCTCTACTGACTTTGAGCCTAATTAAAATATATATATATCTATATATATATATATATAGAATATATATATATATATATATATATATATATATATATATATATATATATATATATATATATACAAAAATAAATATATTACAAAAAGACCAACACTTTACCAATAAAAATAAATAAATCTTCTAAGCTAGATGGTGGTTTTGAATTGCAAGATTTAAGTTTTTTAAGTGTGCAAGCAAGCCTCCCAAAAACACGTCTCTCACTGTGGACATATACTAAGGATCAATACCTCTTATTCTGATCTGCCAATTAGTAGCTGTCTGAAGTGCAGGTGTTCAACAAGGTCAGAGCAAGTTTTCAAAAGTAAAAAAGTTGATCTATTAGGCTAGTCAAAGTCACTGAGAATTAAAATCCAACATAACTAATTGCATTTCAAAACAGTTTATTGGGTAATGGTACAATGTATTCAACATTTCTATAATTATTAATTGTTATTACTACTGTAGGTCCTGGATAATCTGATTTAATTTAATTTTGATTTGTGTCGCAGATATATGAAGTATTATTTTTGTTATCTCTGCCAAATGACGAAGTGACTAGTACGGCATGCAGTTTATCAAACCAAAATGGCCAGGCATCCCTCTTTGGATCACGTCCACTTTTTATCACGCACTTCATAAAAAATAAATTAATTGCATGACAAAATATTGCATTATGGAAAGTGAACATACTGTTCTGGCTTGCTAAAAGTTGTTGTAAGTGTAGCAATGGTCTCTGGGAATGCAAAAATGAAAGAGCAAAACCATGTTGTAAAATGCAAACAAAGAAAAGTGTGTACATTTTTCATCTTTGTCCACTTTATTAGCCGACCTAAACAGTTCTTAATGCCCTGAAAAGTCATTTGTGTTGGGTCTTATTTTTAAATATATGACATCTGCTCTGTTAAGAACTGTCTGCTAGAACAGTGTAGATCTTGATGAAAGTCTGTAAATTCCATAACCTAGCCACACAGCCACTGTATAGTTAGTGACGAATTCTACTAGGTGTTATGCATCTTTATGAGTAAATCCAATCTTCTGTGCCGCTCTTCTGGAAGACAATTAGTTGTTCAGACATTCAAGGGATGAGGTCTGTATTTCAGAAACTCCCCAGTACAGCATTTTATCATAGTCAAAGGCACAATGCTGCATATCAATAATGCTGTAAGCCAAAGGTGTGCAAACAAACTGTTACCACGAGCCACATATCCTGAAAACTAGTTTAACCTAATGTGTATAGCGGGCCACACATTGCTAAAGAATAATCCAAGTTTAACCCTTAGCTGCAATATACATAGGCATATACATAGAGGCAATATCCCTTTGAATTTCTGTTCATTTGATTTTGTACTGCACAATACACATCACAACCAGAAATATACAAAACAATTAAAAAACAAAGCATTAACATTGTACTGCTATCATATACACACGCATTGCACAATAACACAACGCAAATGAAATATCTACTTCCTGAAGCAGTTTTTATTTTAGCCGTCAAGTTGTTCAGTTGTTGCAAGCAGCAATGTAGTAAAAGGCACAGGGCAGTGACCTCCTATGTTGGGAATGGGTTCTTTCAATGCAGTGGGTTTGTGCATTTGAGAAAGGAAAGGATGACTTGTGAAATTAGTTGGAGACAAGCTGATGAGAAGCAAGTACCCTCTGTAGTACAAATTAAAATGGTGTGCTGCTTTTTATGCAAAAAACTTGAAAAAGCAAGTCAACAAAGTTTTAAAAACATATTTACGATAAATTCATAAATGAAATGGAATTAACGCACTGGGCCGCAGTCAGGCGATAAACGGGCCGCATACCCCTGCTGTAAAACATTTCATTGCAACAGATCAAAATATTTCAAGTCAAAGATTTAAAAAAAAAAACTAATGAACATTTTAGACTCAGTCAAGTGAAGGCCATTTTCAATCTTGTTACTGATGAACCTGTCTCTCTCAAACCCCAACCTGTAAGCAATAACTGCTTAGCCCTGGAGCTGACAAACTCTAGATAGGAAACTCTTTAAACTGAATCTCAAATAACATCTTATTCTTTACAGAATGTGGACCAGAATATACCCCCGACCCCACATATCTTCCCTTATAAATTCTTATCACAGTCATTTGGCAGTTTTTCCATGCTTTTCCCATAGTTACTATATATGCACCAGAGTTTTCCATGTTTTGCCATGTTTTTAACAGAATCTGATTTATTGTTGTGTGTACCATAATTTTGTGTGTATATACAGTGTGTGTGTGTATATATATGAATATATATAGATATATATATATAATAGATATATATATATATATATATATATATATATATATATATATATATAATATATTTACTAATTATAATTACTATGATACCATTCATTTATTCATTTAACATTTATAGCAGAAAATCTCAAAAGTGATTTACAATTCATTGTGTTCATTTCAGTAACACTTTAGTTCAGGGATCCATTATATGTGGTTATAAGACTAGTTAAAAATATATTACAACAGCATTATGTTACAGGTGAAAATCATGGGTATTGCTATTCAGTGTTATTAGTTCTAATGATAATATAGGCCTATACAGTAACATCATGACTGATAACATGTTTATATATTGTATACAACCACTTATAACAGAACCCTGAACTCATTTTAAAACATCCTTAATACTTGTGACATTAATCTCTTCATCAAATGGAAATCCAAGATAATATTAGAAGGTAAGTGGCTTAAATATGACCCAAAGTAAAGCAGGTGTACATAAATCTAAACTCACGTGGCAGTAAAACCCAGATTAGTAAAACCGATGGGACATATTCGGTTTGTTGTACGATGACTTGTTTAATGCAAATTAATAGGAAACTGATTTCAGTCAAATCAGCTCTTTAATAGGAAGTGCACATGCTAGAAGGTCAATTAAATACAATCCCCTACTGTTGGAAACTAATTTGCATGTATGACATGCAAATTACATGTAGGACATGTATAGTATTAGACATGCAATTTGGAACTGTGTAAAGATGTATGACCAACATGTCCCCACAGTACTAGGTTTGGTTAAAGTGAATCATCCTGACCACAGTACAGTCCAAACATGCAATCTAATCTTGGAAGTTGTTGGTCCTTCCTAGAAAATAGATAACATGTGGGGTAACACCGCTATTGTAAGATGGCTTGTTGTCTAAACCATTTGTATCTGAAGAGCAGATAATTATCTAGTCAAGGAAACCATGATATTTAGTAAGCAAGCAGCATTAGAGTATTTTTATTGGTCACTGTTTTGTAATAATATCTTTATTTTTATATAGCACCTTTTATAGTGGACCACCATCACAAAGCGCTTTACAGAGGTAGGCTGTGAACTATTGTACATAGTTACTGGCAGAGTAACGTCTTTTTATTTTCAATACTATGTTATTGAAGGTAATATAATTTCACTTAAAAAGCCAGGATTTGTTTTACCCACTGTGCTTACTCTATGTTTTGTCATCCTGAAGGGTAAAACCCCATGGGGCCAGTCCATGAAAGTGGAAATGTTTGTTACATTGGATAAATCATCACAATCTAATTACTGGCAAACTTCTGTCTACAGGGATAGACACTTCAACACAAATTAATCTAGTATCAATGACTAATGATCCATTTCCATGTAATGTTCCCATATAGTATTAAAATGCAATACAATTGATAAAAACAATACTAAACTAATTTAGACCAACAGCAAAGGTATGCTCACAGTATACTATACTATCTATCCTCCAGTCAGGTTAGAATGGACAGTCAAACTATACAGGAGCAAACTTGGGGAAACTAAGATGTGATCACAGCTATTCCAAATGTTAGAATGCCTTTATTGTTCTGTTTCTGTAGAAATCACCTCCATAACATTTGTTATAATGTGTTATGTACACCTGTGACAGAGAAACAATGAATCTTGGTTACAAATCTCCCTCCTGACCTGTGAGGGTGCTGTGTAAAAGGAACAGTGTGCCCCGGACTATGGACTGGCAGTTCATTCCAGGGAAAGATGGAAGTTGGCCATCTAAAAAGGGTGCAGAGCCACAGTACACCAAGTCATCGCAGATTGGAGGAAAAGCAATCGCACTCACTAACCAAGGGGGTGTGGCTGAAGGTACAAAAGCGGATGTGGCCGAGCGAACTGCTCCTTGGTTATGGTTGCGAGAGAACCGCTGAAGAACCGTGGAGTTACCGTGACTGTTTTGTGTTTGTTTGTTTGCCAATCTAATTGTACATGTCTGTCATTATTAGATGGCTAACACATTCTGAGAGCTGTCTAAATGCCGGCACTAACCTGGACAGCACTGCACTACTATTCACTAATCAATTGTATTTCACCACTTGTACATTAGCACTCACTCTGGACTTGTGATCTTGTTTGTGTTCTGTCTGTGTTTATACTGTGTATTATTTTGGGACAGTACCCAGTGGATTAAACTGTTCAATACACATTGCTGTGTATTGCCAGGGATTATTATTTACGGTCAAACAACCTGGATTAAAAACAAATAAAGAATTGTTTGGACCGTGAACTTTGTTGTTTGTCATCTATTTACACATTACATCACCTCTACACCTGCACTCTGCAAACCACTTTGCCACAACACAGTACTGTTATGTATTTGTAAGCCATCACAATTTGACAGCTTTGTTTCAGAAAGTAGATAAACAACACAAACAAAAGTTATGAAAAAATGACAGTTCCAATATCCCATCTAATGTACGGTAGTGTATTGCCAACAAAACAAATAGAAATTAAGTAATTCATAGGCTATAAAAGACATCTTGTGAACAGTCTTAGATACAAGGGCAATTAGCTAGGAATATGGGTTGCATGGTAGAGGGACCTTTTCCTTATATAAATAGGGTTGCTGTGGGGGGGGGGGGGGGCTGTTTTAAGAAGAGGGTGCTTATCAAGGAATGTATGGGCTGGGGCTGGGGGTGCAGTATATTTATTGTGGTAAACTGAAAACTCAGCACAGTTGGAAAATGGAGGAGAAGAGAAATGACATTGCCAACTGTCCAGAACTAGCAGCTAAGTATTAACTTATTAACTGTTACTCTGTATTAGGGCTAGTTCATATAGTGAATTTGTCTGTATAATCTTTTACTTGTATGTTAATAAAACATGATTACTGTGACTTGAAATTTCTTCTCGTGCCTGGTGCTTTTACTCCCAGTGTCTTAATGGATATTAATGAAACAGCAGGCCTTGTTTTTCTTACAGAAACTTGGGGCAAATTACCAGTTGGCTGTTACATGTATCTATGGAATACAACTACAACTGAAGAGCAACTCATGAACTCATAGGAAAGCACTTGAACACAGACCAAAACAACAACTGTTTGAGTGATTGCATTAAGAAGCACATGGAATGACTGCAAACATCTTACCATAAGGGGAAGGTTAAAAAAAAAAAAAAAAAAAAAAAAGAAATTGAAAGCTGCTTTGTTTTTTACAAGTTAAAATGTTTCCTTAATGAAGTCGTCTCTTACTGCAGCAGAAACATACTAATGCAGTCTTCCTGCATAGAGGTTCCCAGTGTATCCATGCAGTACTCTATCGTGGTTGGGGCCCGAAAAGCTGAAAGCAATAAACACAACTAAAATAATATTATATATATATCTATATATATATATATATATATATATATATATATATATATACACACACACATTTCTGTTGACTCAATAAGTACAATTAAATAATAATTCCATATATACAGTAACTTAAGACACATTTTTAATCAGCTCTTAAATTTCAGCAATAAAAGTAACACCTAGTTGAGTAAATCACAGCTTGACTGCAGCTTTTTAATTAGTTTTCCTTAATTAAGGGTGATAAATCATTCCGTACACTTTGTTCAAAATGTCATTGGTGTTAGATGATTGTCTTTGGATCACACTACTGGCAATTGTTAGCATCTCTCATATCTGCAAGACTGAAATATCCAATTTAAGATGTGTTTTCTATTATAGGCAAGCATTGTAAAGCCCAAAGAGAGGTATGGAAAAGCATGTTAAAAAATATGACATACCATGGTAAACCCATAGCATAACCATTGAAAAATGTGCTTAATTATTTTGGAGGATGCTGTGCAGTGCTGCCAGTACGTGACTGGACAGGCCTGACTCTGGTTTTGCCACACATGGATTGTTGAAGGAAGTGGATTGACTGAAGTGATTGCTGCAGTCAAATCCCGTGGACAGTAGTAGTCCCCTCATTGTGTCACACTGCCCATATTAACATGTTTAATTTTGCAGTGAATTAGTCACGCTGTGGACTCTGTGTTGCAAATGCATAAATGCAAAATTATGAAATACAAATCCCAACAAATTCTTATTGTAAAATACCTGCGTCATTCAAAGACATTCTGGGGTTTATTCACTTATGAATAACCTACTTTGAAAGACACTAAAGGTTTTTTATATTAAAGATAAAAGGACACTTACCGGTTCATACATATGAATGTAGTACAAACTAGTGAAAATTTGTATAATATACAGTCTATCCACGCCTTGTGAAACCATATGTCTAAGTATCTAAAGATCCATTCAAAGCTTATCATGAATATCAAATGGGCTTATGCAGAATACAACTCACTGGAAATGAGACCGTCGTATCAGCAAGCAATTATTTGGGTTTCCTTGTAACAACCTCTCAACCATCTATACCAGATATATATATATATATATATATATATATATATATATATATATATATATATTATATATATATATATATATATATAGTGAAAGATCCTTTCACTTTTCACGTTCGTTGCCCCTTTCAAAGTAGACCCAGGACACAGAAATGGAATTGATTTAAGCGCTGACGCGCACTTTTAATAAACACAAATCAAAAAATTAAACAAAACAAACAAACACCTAGCTCCCTCCTGGAACACTAACTATACAGTCTGGAACCTAACTGAACCAGGACAGCTAAGCTGTTTACCCATTGGTTTTGAGGTTGAGTGTTCCAAATAATTGTCGGTCGTGACATGAACTGACGACCTTCGTCCTGGGTGTGAAGACGGATGGATACGTGTCGTCGGGGCTTGGTTTGACGGACAGAGAGAATCCAACAATGGGACGTGGACCGATATTAGCATGTTGATAGTGGTCCACCGTCCCCTCACCACGTGCATCGTTGATTTGTTAATCTGGGTGTTTGTTAAAACGTGTTCAAAATCGTCCCTTCCTAAAATTTGGGGGAGGGACGATGGAATATATATATATATTATCGCCCGGCTACTTACCATAATATAGGCTATATAGATATATATATATTATATATATGTATAAATCCGGAAGACTAAAAGTCAAATTTTGACTATTTTTGTGGATTGGGGAGACACCGTTTTTCTCGTGTTACTAAGAACCGCCATTTAGCGGGATCGCCCTCCTGGACACTCCCGCGGGAATCAGTGCCCTTGTCGCATGGTCCTACAACAAACTTTCGATTCCCAATAAGGTTCCCAGGGTTAAAAGGAAGTCTGTCATTTAGAAAGGGGTGGAGCTTCGGTCTAACTCATCCACCAGGAAGGGAAATGATGTGGCATCCACGAATTGGAGGAGTGTCTGAAATCGTTTACCAAGTGGTCATGTGTGACGGTATAAATAACGGAAAGAAGCGACGTAATCTGTTCCTTCATTTTGGTAGAGAAGAACCTGGAAGGACCTGTGATTTGTGTAAAAAAAAAGTATTGTGGGTGTTTGTTTGTTTTGTCTCTAAATGTTGTTGTTATTAGTAGATGGCTAACACGTTCCGGAACTGTTGCCAAGGGTCAGCACAAACCCAGAACAGCACTGCACTTGTATCACAAATAAACTGTATTTGCACCACAAGCACTAAGTTCACGCACTAACAGACTTGTGTGTGTGTGTGTGTGTGTGTTTTGTGTTTTGTGTGGGTGTATAAAAGAACAGGACTATTATTTCGGGACAGACCCGGGGATTACAATTTAAGTAACACACACCACTGTATTACTTAGCTTAATTTATTGTTTACTGTTTGTTTTGCTGTCAGGCACTGGATTTACATACTCATTAAACAGCATTGCACCTGGATTATAATTGTCTGTCTGTTTCTTGATCACCTGCACCTGCACACTGTTAACCACTTTTCCACACCTCCAGATACAAAAAAATTAGAATCGGTGGGTAGCCAATAAACACCAGAAAAACCGTGGAAATGGTTAATCAAGTCACACTGACTTTACCCTTTTCCCATTAAAAAATAAACCTCCTACAAAAATAATAATAAATAAATTTCCCAGTGCTGCTGGGCAATGCCCTGCCTTCCTGACTTGTATCTATCATTGATTTGTTCTGAATATTTTAAACCCGTCCCAACTACTGAGTGACAGCACATTCCTACATTTCTATTGGAGACTCCTCATGCAAGATTTAAAATGAGGATTTAAAACTGTATTACATTTAAGATATGGAGGATTTAAAACAGATTTGTGGTGAAATGTAAAAAAATGCCTACACACAAAAACCCCAGAAGAATGTGCCTGTGACCATAGGGATTTTGTTATGGAAGACAGAAAAGGAAAGAAGGTACAACTTAAGTGTGCAAGTACTGCCG